>NW_012115444.1:5501623-5584301 GCF_000951035.1 Colobus angolensis palliatus
AGAGAGTTGTGGGACCGAACCGCTAGGGGGGCCGCCCTCGCCTCTCCGAGAGGCCAGGAACCCTCCCATCAGAGGCGAGCACAAGAGATTTCTAGGAGCGCCCGCACAGCCGCACCCCTAACTTGGAGCTGAGAAAATGTACAACAGGCACCCTTATCAGGCTGGCTGCGCCAGGGAGGGGGTGGTGCCGCGCCGACGAGAAGGCGCTTCCCCTTCGAAGGCCAGTGTGGGGAGGCAGGGCGGGGACCGGAGGACCCGAACAGGGGCATAAGCTAGCCCCTTTGGCGCTTGCACCCTCTTGAGAGTTGACTGACCAGCCCACAGTTTGGCGTTCCCCTCCCCTCCCCCGCAACCCCGTGTCTCTGGAGTCTGTTGTGAGTTGCTGTGACAACAGGAGAAGCTGCCATGAGGGGCTCGCAGAACACCTTACCTTGTCTGTGTGTGCTCAGCTTTGGGGAAGACAACCAAGGGGAGATGTGCAGGCAAGAGAATCCAGCCCTCTGCCCCCCGAAAGGAAGTGGAAGGCAGGCACAACTATGTAAAAATATATCATTAGATCCTACTGTTAGCTGCACCGTTTCCATCCCCAGCAGTATCAAACATCTCAACTGAGGAGCAATGTCAATATTTAGACTTGGACAAGCCAAAAAGTTAGAAGGGAGCGCCAAGCACAGGGTTTTGACTTGGCTTTGCACGTTAGCACACAAGCTGTGCCTTTGGAGCTGACTGTACACATTTGCTGGGGGCAAAAATGCATGAAGGTTAACATATACACAGAGGCACCCAGATCTAGGAAAATCTAGGAAGTTAAGACCAAAAGAGTCGCCCTGACTTTGAACTTCCCCATCCTGTGCTGTTCACTGAGCCTTGTTGAACTCCAGCCAAACGCTCAGCTTGAGATTTCACTGGTTTGGGGCTCCCCCACCCCCAACCGAGGCTGTGGTGTACATTCTACACTAACATAAGCTAAACCGAAAAAAAAAAATACCGTTATCGGTGGTTGCATCCTTGTATAAGTCCTCTGACGAGCAGCAGATAGTAAATAGTCAATAGGCTGTGTTTGTTTGGTCTTAGCAAGCCTTAGACCTTTTTAAACATACTCTGGTAAGTTTGTTTACAAACGCTATTTAGAAATTTGGAACTACGTTTCATTTCCAGTAACCTTGTAGATGCCTAAGAGAGTCACTGGTTGCTAGAAAATAAACACAAGCTCTTTTCAGTATAAATAGTGTCTGCATTCTGCTCCACAGGTGGAGTGGGCAGTAAATTATTATATTAAACATGGTTTCCTCTGAGATTCCTGGATCATATTTGGACATGCTAATGGGAAAAAGCTTTAACCAGTTGATCCTAGTACAGAAGGCTTTGGAAAATCATTAGGAAGCAAGAACATCATAGTCAATATACTAATTTTGCCCATTATTGCTTTCCCAGAGTTTGAAGACAGTGCAAAATTTTTTAAGTGCATAACGCAAGCTGTGTGATCACACAGGTGGAAATAGAAACACATGTAACAGTTTGATGTTATTGGCTCAATAATACAAATGATAAGTTATACAAATACAACAGGAAAAAACAAAATTGTTTGGTCTTTTAATTATGATTATATTGTCTAAAAATGCTATTTTGAATAGGACGACCACATCTATGACTTCTGTATTGTAAAATGCCTGTAAGATTTTCATTGTTACCTATCGGTTTGCGGCCAAATGTTTTTTGGGTTTTTTTTTTTTTTTGGTATCGTCCCAAGTGCTCAAAAATATATTTTCACAAATCCTGCAAAATGTTAACCTAGCTATTTCAGGATGTATTTGACCCTAAGAAATGCCACATTAACACTGGCACTTAGCAAAAGTAAAGCAGATTCTTCCCTTTCTCGGGGGAAAAAAAAGAAAACAACGTATGTTGAAAATTTTAGTGGCTCCCCATGTACTCCTGGCAGGCAGTAGAATTTATAAAGTATTTCTCTCTTTTATGTAGGTAAGTCCAGCTGTGAGCCGAGTGTTCTGTTCTTCACTTCCAGCAAGCCAGGTCAGTGTCTTTGTGCAAACCCATGACTATAGATTGGTAACATTCTGTATCTAATTTTCAGCATGCATTTCAGAACAGGTTTCTTAATCATTTGTCTTTTAAAAATTTTGTCTTTGACTTTTTTATGGACTCAGTTTTGAATGTCATGAGTTCAATGATTATTAAAACTATTGCTTACTCTGTGAGTACCATGGTACAAATATGGGCCTCAAACCAGTTTATCCTTCATATGATGTTTTATTTTTCGCTTTAGGCATCAGAATGGTGCCCACGCTTGAGAATACTGGGGATCTGGGTGCTTGATAATTGAGGGTTTACTTCTATGCTAATCTTAGCACTCTGGGGTGGAAGAAACTTGATATAATAATAATTGACTTATTGAGCATGAATCGTGGTTCAGGTAATGTGCTGCATTCTTTATATTAATAGTCTTATTCTGCTACAAAAAGAAAAAAAAAAAGTCTCTGGGAGGTGAAACCACTATCTTGAGGTCCAGACTACAGGTGAGGAGTTGGAAGTTTAGAGACATTAAATAATATGTTCAATTCTTACTTCTATTAAATGGCACAAATAGGATTTTTTTAAAAGTTTTTGTCTCACCCTAAGACCTAAACTCTCTAGTTGAAAAATTGTTTTCCACTAGGGGAACTGAAGACAAAGAAGGTTAAGTGACTTGTCTAAGATAACTTGGTAATTACTATAATAACATATAATAATAATGGCCCAGCTGTTGCAAAATAATAAATTCTATTCTCTTAAGTAAATTAGTGAAATTGTAAGTATTCATGTGTACTTTCTGGCATGACACTGTCAAAGATATAAGAAAGTTTTTATTGTGGGGTCTCTGGCCTTGAAGATTTTATGGAAGATTTAAAAGGCAAGATGTTAAACATTCAGGTATGAAACAATAGAGAATAAATCAAGATTATACTTGCCAGAAGGCTGAATTGGGGATCAGTAGTACATTTATGAGAAGTTCAGCATTTTCCACTCTGTGGAATTACTTTGCAATTCCATATATGCATGAAAAAAATTTCCAAGCACATTTTTTTGTCTGGGTAGATGATTAATCGGTGAGAGTTTGGGAAAGGGTAGAATGTAGAATTTCAACCCAACAGGGAGAGATTATGTAGTCATCCAGAACCGCTAAATTGCAGTATCTCAAACTCAAAGATGTTATTGCTTCACAAGCATAGTAACCTAAAATTGTGAGCTGTTTGAATCTGCACAGCGTCTTAGAAAGCATAATAATTTGGCATAATGTTTAAAAGTACTGGATTTTTCCTGGAACCTCAGTTTGTCTGAAAGGCACCACATAGATGGATTGGGATACATAATAGATAAATCCTAACCAAAGTCCTGATAACAACCAAATATTAAGCAAGCCTTTTTCAGGTTTTGCCTGAATTGGCAGGCTTCTCTCTCTTCTGTTCCCCTACTTCCTTTCTTCCCTCTTTCTTTTCATAAAGTAATTTGTAACAGTTGTTAATCCTTCTTAGCTAGTTTTATATAAAATATCGATATTTTATATAAAAATATCAATATAAATATAGCAACCACAAACCTATAATTTTAAGCACTAAAATTATACTTTGAATCATATAACATTATGAACAAAAGAGGTCTAGGAATTAGCATGGTATCTCTAATAATAATCATTTAGCAATCATTTGTTTTCTCTTTTGAATTTCATAAGGTTTTGATTAGTATACATGACTTATCTCTTTTAAAATGGCTGGAAACATTTGAAATTCTGCCATTTTTTGCTCAAGAAATATACCTGTAGAAAACAGAGAAATGTTTAAAACTTTCTCTTGGTCTTCCTTTTAGAAAATAGGCCATTCAAGTTTCCCTCTGGCTTCATGTTTTAGGGTTTAAAGAGCATAGGTGATTTGAATGCTTCTCTTCTCCACCAGGCTTCCCACCAACATCACAAGACCAAAACAAAACTTGGAGAGGGAGGGAAAAATGAGTTCCAAAAAGTGTGTGTAGATGAGGGCAGGAGATGGGTGAGTGTGTGGGCAGCAGGGAAGAGGGAAAGGAAAGGGAAACCTTTTGGGGGAAGGGTCAAGAAGCAATAACTCCAATGGATGGGATATTTACAGATTAGTTATTTGTTAGCATCAGAATTTTTTTATATTTAGTTTGTAAACAAATAGAACCCACTTCCTCCTTTTCCTGGCACCTTTTGTTCCTTGTGCCCATAGGACAGATATTGGAAAACTGGCAAAAGACTCCAAAAAGGGGCCGGGTGCGGTGGCTCAAGCCTGTAATCCCAGCACTTTGGGAGGCCGAGACGGGCGGATCACGAGATCAGGAGATCGAGACCATCCTGGCTAACACGGTGAAACCCCGTCTCTACTAAAAAAAAAATACAAAATACAAAAAAAAACTAGCCGGGCGAGGTGGCAGGCGCCTGTAGTCCCGGCTACTCCGGAGGCTGAGGCAGGAGAATGGCGTAAACCCGGGAGGCGGAGCTTGCAGTGAGCTGAGATCTGGCCACTACACTCCAGTCCGGGCGACAGAGCGAGACTCCGCCTCAAAAAAAAAAAAAAAAAAAAAGACGCCAAAAAGGATGGACATGTGATTATGACTGTCACTTTTTCCAGATGTCCCAGGACACTCCTGTCTTCAGAAACTTCCTTGAGCTCTGTCATCAAATACATCAGCATGCCTCTGATCGGGCTTTATCCACTAGAGAACGAATTAGCAAGTTTTACAAAGAAAGCGATGCCAATAGGTCTAGAAGAAAGCAATTACATGTCTCCACTGTGCACCTGAGTTTATTTATTGCATAGACACAGGTTAATGGCAAGTTCCCAGTGTTAATAAGGTTATGATCTTAGGTTCCATCTCTCTGTGGAGAAATTTCCTTTGAATTGTTACCCAACCATAGACCAAACCCCTAATGACTGCTGTGATAACAATAAACTAGCATTTATGCCCCTACTAGATGCCAGACACGTTAACTAAATTGCAGCTAATATTCATTATCAATTCCAACTTTACAGAGGCAAGAAATGGAACTCAGAGATGTTAAAGAACTACTAGGAAACAGAGTTTGGATTTGTACCCAATGCTGTCTAAGAACTTGAACATATATTTGCTCTAAATAACACCTCCCCCAACCCACCACCAAAAACAACACTTTAAACCATTTCATTCCAGGTTACTCTTGCAGATGTTGGAGTATAGAAGTTATTCTTCTGGGTTTGTTTCTACTTTCTAAATTTTGTATTTAAATTTGAACTACATAACATTTTTGCCTAGATAAATTGGCTAACTGTTTAGGTCATTTTTAATGTATTTTGATGGAAGTTGTCACAATCTTAAACAGTTGGGTCATAGAGAGTTGAATCATGGAGCCAGGAATGTCCTTATTAAGGATACCTAGCCCAACCTCATGTGAATGGAAAACACTGGCACCCAGAGAAGCAACGTAACTTGACTACTCTCATAGTCAATAAGTGACACAGTCTGAACTGAACCCAGGCTTCCAAGTCCCAGCCAAAGCCCGGTTCCATTACATAACATTGCCTGAAAAGTGCCAAGTCTTCTAAATCTTCCAATGTAGCCTGAAATACAACTAGCAAGTATGATATACATCTGAAACCCAAGGTACATCCAGAAATGCTGATAAGAGAATTCTAGTCGTGTAAAGATATGGTGGGTACTAGGAGAAACCTCACTTGTCTTCGGTGGTGCTGAGATAAAATAGTCTTTTTCTCTTATTCAAAACATATACCCTTCTAAGCTGTCTTTGTTACAAGAACCCTTCCAAGCTGTCTTTGTTATGTGATCTGTTTGGCGCTTTTTCATTTTGACCAAACTCTGGCTTTTCATTAACTATACAACTTAGGTGAAATATGACCTTACTTTCCTCAACTGTAAAATGGGAACAGTATCCCCTCCCCTGTCAGAGGGTTATGAGGATGTTATAAAAGCCTCATGCATGTAAAGCACATAGTAAGTGCTCAATAAGGGTTAGCTCTCTTCTTAGCCTTCCTAGAGTATGTCGAAAGAAAGTGTTTTAACATATTAGGGCAGTTGTATCATTTTGTCTCTAAATTTACTGGAGTCATTTGAATTCTGATTTGCAAGGAATGGTTATAGGAACCTTTTTTTCTTGAACACAACAGGCCCAGTGGTCTCTCTGGGTTCCAGTGGCCCAGTCTCCATTACATTTGTTTTCTTCACGCTCTAAGGTTGCCAAAATTTACTTGCATTGAATTATTTTATTGCCTTAGTTTCTGCTGCAAACTAATAACAAGCTGCTTTTGCAGATTTGTGGCTCTCATTTTCTTCCAGACACTGTTCCTAAGTAGCTAACGTGTGTTCTACGTGGAACTTTGTATCTCAAAGCCACTATTTCCAGCCAGATAACTAAGAAATATTTCCGGAGAATATTATTGCCAGTAGAAAATTTTTGCTTTCAATTTTGAAATGAGACTTTCCTACCTTCATTTCAATTCATTGTAGTATTGAGTATTTGAGGTATGCTGCTCCTGCCTTTTCTTTTTGTCATGTGTTGCTGACTGATACGTTGATAGGAAAAGCATAAACACCACAATTTCCCCATTTCACTGGCAGCACTTGATAAGTACCCTGGCCTAAATTACATCGCTGGGAAGTGTTGTCTGCACTCCTCTCCCCAGCTGCCACATTTTGTCATGTGGCACTTGCTGCCCTGCTTTGGACTTTTGGAACCGAGTCCTTGCCAACACCTCCAATTCATCACATATGTGGAGGAAAGCTACTGCTTTGATATATTTTTTTAAATACTTGTACCTGTTTTTCCTTTTTTAGTAATAATCCAAGTGGCCTAGAATAGACTTTATTATCCTGATGGTGCAATTTCACTTTTAATATTTGGTAAATGCATATTGCAAGATGGATGTCCTTTTCTTCAAATTTAAAAGTAGCAAGTATATGTCTTTCCCAGTGCTGTGAAGTGGCTGAACTGGGGCTAGATGCTGAGAACTCACCAGTTGCTATATTGTCCTTAACCTTCTACTAATCTCAAAATGATTATATGTAAGTTTTTATTTTTACCAAGGAGTTAATTGCTTTTAAAGCTGTGCTCAAGCTTTCATGTGTGTACAACAAGAATGGGCATCTTGTTAAAGTGCAGATTCTGATTCAGTAATTCTGGGATGGGGCCTGAGATCATGCATTTCTAACAAGCTCCGCATTGATGCCAGTGCTGCTGGTCTGTGGACCGCACTTTGAGTCATGAGGTCCTAAAGAACAGTGGTTACTATATCTTATGCTGAAATTCATGCTTAATAGGCCATAACCAGACCTTATTTTGTTTGCTTATTTCTTAAACCGTAATAGAGAGTCATGGAATCTTAAACATAGGAGGGGTGTAGGTGGTGATGACCTGGTAAATCAACCAGCTCTCCTGGAAAAAAGTAAAATGCATGTATGTGCATACACAAATTGACATAAATTTTAGTGACGTAAAGAATGTGTAGTACACTGTTTACAAATAATAATAAACTCTGTAATACTAGTTATTGTAAATTCAGTATAGCCAGTTAGGTCTCACAGTATGCTTTTGTTGTTTTTTGCAGAACTCTTCTATCCATAGGCCAACCTATGTTGCAGTTGATTAAGGGGTGCAGCTCCCATATAAATGCTGGCAGGTATTTTCTTTTATGTTGATCAGTAAGACAAAAGTGAAACATCAAAGACATATGTCAGAACTCTACTCGTTCATCCGTGATGTGAACCACTTCCTTGCTGAACCGGATGACAATTTTTAATACTGAAAGAATATTTTTCAAACGTACTATTCATAGTGCAACACCTACACATATAGCACACTTTTAAGTTTAATCTCCATTATTAACAGTTTTAAATTATTTTCTTAGATCTAGAACAATAAAGCAAGCACTGATTGGTAGTGGCTGCTGATTTCTGTGGTGTAAATATTCCCACCACGTCCAATTTCAAGCTGCTGATGTGGCTGAGCACAGAGTTGGAAAGAGATGATGCGGTGTCACACCATTGTATTGTACTTTCACCATGTAGATAAAATTGGCATGAATAGCCTCAAAATATAGATAATAGTAAACAGAAATAACTAGAAAGTGATGCGTTTTGAGTACTTATTATCTTTGTTTTTAGTATAATTTATGTAATTGTAAATTGATGTAATTTAATTTTTAATACTGGCACTAATGGGCCTGCAAAATTCCTAAACATTTAGCAGCTAGTTCTTGTGGGCTAGTAGGGACTGGCTTCTGCACACCAATGGATATAGATCATCTGGTGTAGTGATTCCCAACCTTGCTTTACACTGAATACCTCAAAGAACTTAGAGCCCACAGTTTTAGTAGATCCATGTTAGGGCCCAGGAATCTGAACTAAAACCGGTTTATCGAAGTATGTCTTATATTTGAAAAACAAATTATAAGTATATAAAAAATTTTCCTAAATTGAATACACTCACATAACCAGCACCTAAATATAGAAACAGAACATTACCAGCACCCAGAAGCCCTTCTCATGCCCCTATCCAGCCACTACCCAATCAATGTAACCCTTATCTTGACTTCTAATACCATACATTCATTTTGTCTGCTTTTGAACTTTATATAAATGAAATCATATCCTATGTATTCTTTTGTGCCTGGCTTCAATATTATGTTTCTGAGATTCATCCATAATGTATGTAGCAGTACACGTAAAGTACAGTAAAAATGTAGCAGTTCACTCATTTTTAGTGGTGTATAATATTCCATTGTATAAATAGTCCTCACTTTATTATTTTTTATCCATTCTACTGTTGATGGGTTGTTTCCAGTTGTTGGCTATTTTGGATAGTGCTGCCAAGAACATTCTTGTACAGATAGCAGTATGCAAAACAAAACAAATCCCCCAGTGAGTCTAATGAGCAGCCAGTCTTGACTGCCTTCTCTGTATCTTCCCCTCCTCTCTATGTCTCATATAACACCCCCACGGCCATTGATCATTTCATGTGAACGTACTTTTAAAACATAAGCCGTGAGGCCCATGTGCTTCCATTCATTAGAGTATGTTCTCCTGGCTCTTTACAATACAGGTTCACTAGCTCTCCATTTCATCAAGATATCTGCATTTGTTCTCTCTAAATAGGGATGAGATTTGGCCTCACTTCAGTAAGCATGGGAGAATAATCAACACAGTGGACATGGAGCCAAAGGCTAAATTTGGCAGCTGATCATTAAAGCTCCTGGAAAGAGGCTTCAAGTAAAGGAACTTGTTTCCCTTTGTGTGTATCAAACAAAAGTCAACAATGAACCCTTAGATCAGATTCTAATATTCTTTAAACTCTATTTATTTGAAGTAGACCAGGGACTATTTTCTGACATGACTACTGAAATCTCTCAAAGTCTCATGACTTGATCTGGAAAGATTAGAGAATGTTTTCCCATGGCCTTGTTCCTACACCTAGCATGCAACAGGTATATCCTTGTTGCATTGCTCTAGGCTGAGGGGCTATGTAGTTTTCGTGGTTGGGCCTATTGAGGTATTAGTTCCTTTGATAGAAGTAAAGGGAACTGAATAACCAGGAACTCCAAGATGATATATTGATGAGTGGGACATCTGCTCAGGATTGAAAAGAAGGGTCCAGGAGCAGCAAGGCTGTTCCCTACCATATAAAAGACATTTCACACAAAGTTCTTAAGGTACACAGAGAGAAGGTCAAGAGTAGATGTTAATTTCACATAATGAAGGAAGAGTGTTTTCTCACACACAAAGGTATTTTATTTCCTTGTTTTCCTACCTCCATGCCCTCTTTTGTGTAAAATTTCTTTGTTTCACAAAGAACATATGTTCACTATAGAAGAGATGGAATATATAGATGAGAAAAATAAAAAAATTAAAATGAATTATAATCCTATCCTATAAAAGATGTTGGCATTAGTATTTTAGTATATCTCTATCTCAATCTTTTTGTGTGTATTTAGGCACATAATTTTTAAGGAGTGGTGTTATTCTGTAAATTTTTTAATCTTTTTTAATTTAAAGATTTATCATGAACATCTTAATATAACAATAAGTATACTCCTATAACACATTTTTGGTGGACATATATTCATTTTTCTTTAACCCATCTCCTGTGTTTGGACTTCTAAAGTTATTTTTGTTTCCACAAATAGTGATATGATGATGAACATTCTTTTTTTGACAGAGTCTCACTCTGTCACCCAGGCTGGAGTGCAATGGCGTGGTCTCGGCTCACCGCCTCCTGCCTCAACCTCCCAAGTAACTTGGACTACAGGCGTGTGCCACCACACCCAACTAATTTTTGTATTTTTAGTAAAGACGAGGTTTCACTATGTTGGCCAGGCTGGTCTCGAACTCCTGACCTCGTGATCTGCCTGCCTTGGCCTCCCAAAGTGCTGGGATTACAGGTTTGAGCCACCATACCCAGCTGATGAACATTCTTTAAATGAAATCTTTTTCTATACATTTGTTGTTTTTCCAGGAATAAAACCTTAAAATTGGATGAAAGTTACGATATTTTAAAGTCTTTTGACTTAAAATTTCTAGTCGCACTCCAGACTGGTATCATTTTCCACTTCCACAAACAGTGCTTCATCTTGCTTTTTAAAATTGTACAATCTTTCATGTAATAATTTCTACCTATATAGGAACATGCCCTGAAAAATACTAGCTGGAAAGTAAGAGATCTTAAGAAGTCTGGTTAATTTTCCACCAGCACTTTTGCATTTATGGTCTAACTTTGCTGTGAAAACCTGAAAAAATGTTTCTTCCTTTGCCTGAATCAAAGCACAGCCTAGTCCTAACGAGCACATGATAGTCTCATAAATGTTTACATACGATTGCTTGATTGTCATTGTATCAGAAGACCACAGCAGGTGGTCACCCTGCTGCTCCAGAAGCTAACCTGGTAACATCTTTAGAGAATGCTTTCAATGAGTAACTTACTACAGAAGGCTGTGGAGACTTTTCTTCATGAGTATGGGTTTTTAAACACCCACAGTCTACAGCCTTGGTATTAGCTTTCTCAAATGAGCGCTTACAACTTTGCCATCTCTAAAGACTTGACCAATATTTTGATTATTAGTTCTTGACAAAGCTTCCCCATCCAGCTCTTAGCTAAACCCCACCCCCATGAGGATGATAGGGCCTCCAAAATCAATGTGTAGAGTTTCTTGTTTCTTTCTTTCTTTCTTTTTCTTTACTTTAAGAAAGTGTTGAAGTATAACACATAGAGAAATGTATGCAGTTCACAAATGTCCATCTTGATGACTTTTTGCAAACTGAACATACCTATGTAACTGGCACCTAGATCAAGAACCAGTACACCACCAGTGCCCTACTACTGGTCACCACCCAACTCCACCCTCAGTGTGTTTAAAACACCTCACATTTTATGTCCAGGGTAAGTCCTTCCTTTACAGAATTCTATGTTTGTGTGAATCATTACTTTATATGAGCTAGCTACTGTTAGCTTCCATCAGGATGTCTCCCTTGTCACTGAAAATGTGTAGAAGTCTGCCTTTCCAAGTAAAGATTGCAATGTTAAATTTGGGCACTGAGTGTGCATCAATATTTATGTGTTTGTGATTTCCAGGTACACAAATACATACATGGCATGCATACCAACAAATTTGGAACTACTTTCTTCTTAATGAATGTAAAGCTGAATTATGCTATATTGATCTGAGCTTAGATTATCTTTAACTACAATTGATTGCCACAGAATATTTCATGTACGGTGTTTCCAGTTTTTTAAAATTGCTCATTTCAGTTACCGTAAGTATTCCCTTTGAATGCTCAAGATTTAAAAGCCAAGAATTTTTCATCTTCTGTTTGAGATAGAATTGTATGTGTTTGTCCTGAATATCCACAGCTGTCTTTTTATATGGTTCAATTTCTGTGTTTGATATTCAGAAAAACATCATTTTGATTCCTGTGGGGTTTTTGTTTTATGTGAGAGCTTGAGTCAGAGAAAGAAACAGGTTTAGCAGACTCTCTATGCTTTTTATATACATATGATTTTGAAAAACAATTTATGTGTTATCAAAAATCATATGTTATGATTGGGTTGTACTCTTAGTAGAAGTGACAATCAAGGGTTATACTTAATCTATCCATTAGTTTTTAAAAAGCTAAAACGTCTTTCTCATTATAGAAATAATATGTCTAAGAATATTATTCAGCCATAAAAAGTAATGGAGTACTGAAAGGTGCTACAATATGGATGAAACTGCAAATACTACACGAAGTGAAAGAAGACAGACACAATAGGCCACATATTGCATGATTCCGTTCACATGAAGTGTCCAGAATAGGAAAATCTGTAGAGACAGAAAGTAGATTTGTGGTTGCCAGAGCTGAGGCGAATGAGAATAGAGAATGACTGCTAGTGGATACAAGGTTTCTTTGGGGGATAATGGAAATATTCTGGAATTAAATAGCAGGAATGGTTGCACCACCCTGTGAATATCATAAACACCACTGAATTGTATACTTTAAAAGAATAAGTTGTGTAGCATGTGGATTTTATCTCACATTTTTTTAAAAAGTAAGACATGTGCATTGTAGAAAATTTGAAATCAAAAGTAAAGTAGAAAATGGCAGGAACAAGTTATAGCCTCATTGTCCAGAAACAATTAGTGTTGCTTTCTAGTGTATTTCCTTCCAGTTTGTTTTGTTTTTCATGTATTGTTGTTGCAGAGGGAAAATGTCAATGTTGCTTCCTGTTCCATGACAGAGATACAGTTATTGAATTTTAAATAGTCACATAGTAAAACCAACCCAACCCCCTTAAAAAAGGGTAAGTCCCAAGAAATATTTGTTTATTTGTCAGAGGGAAGTAATGGATGGGAATGCAAGTAAGACAAGCAGAGAATGATGGCTAGCCCTGTAAGAAGGGATGAAGAAGGACCTGAAGGGAAGAGATCCCAGGTCCTGAGAGGCAGAAAGACAGATTTGAGCAGTTGTCATGAAAGGTGAGACTCCAGAGGGCAACATTTCAAAGAGACTTTTTCAGGAGGTTCACTGTAAGACGTGTAACAGGTGAGGTAAGCCACACCTCTCTATTCATAAGCAGCTACATGGTTCACAGCTTTCTAAGAATCAGTTTGTGTTTCTTTTGCTTTGTCACTGTGCTAAGACAGTGCTTCAGGTGAGTGAGTGAGGCACAATTTTATTTGGGTTACACATACTTATTTACTGTTGTTTCAGTCGAATGTATTTCATATTACTATTCCACACTTTCCCCTGAACAATATCAGCATTTCTCTGGATTATTGCAGACTCATCATAAGCATAACTTCGATGACAATCTTAATAGATAAGACGTACTGATGTTCTCTTGATACTAAGCACAGTGGTTGAAATATTTCACAAGCATTATCTAATATAATCTTCACAACAACCCATGGAAGGAGATAATTATTCCCAGTTTACAGATAAGAAAATACAGGCTCCGACAGATTAATTTGCCTAATATCACTTAGCAAGTATCTTAATCATTCCCTCACTTGTCATAGGTTGTTTTCATTTTTTTTAAAGACGTGGTAAATATGTTTGCTTTTAAAATATTTCCCATTTATAAATTATTACTTTAGATGGATATATTAGAAAGTATTTTTTAAATTTACAAGGGTTGAGATTTTTTGTTCATGTTATAGAGCTTTTCCTTTCAATTGTTTCATTTACTTCTTTGTGGGCAGAGAATTTGGTTGACAACAATTTACACTTTGGGGGATTTGGGGCCTTATGGCCCAGTATGTGGTCAGCTTTTTAAATGTGCCAAGAACACTTGAAAGAAAGCTATCTTTTTATAGGTTTAAAAATGTGGGATATTTATTAATTTAGCCTTAGTATTTGTTATTCACATCCCCCATGTGTTGTTTATTTTCACTTTCTTAATCTGACATTGCTTTATTCTGATTTTTTGTCCCATACATTTGTTATTGTTGTGAGTTTCTCCTTATACTTAAAAAGTTTTCTTCATTTTATTCTATGTCTTTTGGTCTGTGAAGGTTCATGTGACTTCTACTACGAATTGGCCTTTTGTAACCTTCTAGATTATCTCTGGCAGATACTTTTTCTATACCATTTTGTAACCAAATTCAAAATAACTACATAGGATGATCTTACGTTTTTATTGGCTTTGGTTTCCATAGTTCTTTAAAGACTTGATGCCTTTGTTTGTTTTTAGTATTTAATTTTCAGTTATCTCTAGGTGTTTTGGCTAGTATCTTTGAGCAGTTTCCTTAAGGGAACTTGGGTTTTTTTACCTGAGTCTTTGATATGTAAGAACAGCTTTATGTTGCTTTCATATAAATATCAATTTGACCCAAGTCAGAAATTTATTATTATGTTCTTTTTCTTTCAAGAATCTGTTTTTTTAATTTTTCATTTTCAAGTATTATGGATGCATGTTAGTTGTACATATTTATGGGGTACGTGTGATATTTTGCTACAAACATAAAATGTATAATAATCAAATCATGGTAACTGGGTGATATGGTTTAGTTCTGTGTCCCCGCCCAAATCTCATATCCAATTGTAATCCCCACATGTTGAAGGAGGGGCCTGGTTGGAGGTGATTGAATCATGGGGGCAAACTTCCCCCTTACTGTTCTCATAGTGGAGTTCTCAGGAGATCTGGTTGTTTCAAAGTGTGTAGCACTTACCCCTTGGTTCTCTCTCTCCTGCTGCCATGTGAAGACACGCTTGCTTCCCCTTCGCCCTCCACCATGATTGTAAGTTTCCTGAGGCCTCCCAAGCCATGCTTGCTATACTGCCTGCAGAACTGTGAGTCAGCTACACCTCTTTTCTTTATAAATTACCCATTCCCAATTCTTTATAGCAATGTGCGAACAGACTAATACATTGGGGTATCCATAACTTCAAGCGTTTATCATTTTTTTGTGTTAGAAACATTCCAATTCCACTCTTAGTTATTTTAAAATATGCAATAAATTATTGTTAATTTATTATAGTTGCCCCATTATGCTACCAAACTCTAGATCTTACTCCTTCTGTGTAACTGTATTTTTTACCCTTTCTGTCCCCCTTTCCACTACCCTTCCCAGCCTCTGCTAACCACCATTCTATTCTATTCTCTACCTCCATGAGCTCGAATTTTTTTTAGCTCCTATATATGAATGAGAACATGAAATATTTGTCTTTTTTGTGCCTAGTTTATTTTATTTAACATAATATCCTTCAGTTCCATCCATGTTGTTTCAAACAACAGGATTTCTTATCCATTCATCTGCTGATGGACACAGATTTTATTCTATATCTTAGTATTATAAGTAGTGCTGCAATAAACATGGGAATGCAGATATCGCTTTGATATACTAATTTTCCTTTTTTTGTTGTTTTGGATATATACCCAGCAGTGGGATTGCTGGATCATAAGAGAGTTTGATTTTTAGTTTTTTGAGGAACATCCATATTGTTTTCCAAAATGGCTGTGCTAATTTGCATTCTCACCAGCAGCTTGCAAGGGTTCCCCTTTCTCTACATCCTCACCAGCAATCATTATTGCCTGTCTTTTTCATAAAAACCATTTTAACTGGGGTGAGATTATATCTTATTGTAGTTTTCACTTGTGTTTCTCTGATGACTAATGATGTTGAGCATTTTTCCATATATGCGTTAGCTATTTGTACATCCTTTTCTAAGAAATATCTATGCAGTTCTTTTACCATTTTTAAATTGGATTTTTTTTCTGTTGAGTTATTTGAGCTCCTTATATGTTCTGGTTATTAATCCCTTGTCAGATGGGTAATTTGCAAATATTTTCTCCCATTCTGTGGATTGTTTCTTTACTTTATTGTTTCATTTGCTATGCTTGATGTAATCCCATTTGTCTGTTTTTGCTGTGTGATCTCAGGAAATCTTTGCCCAGCCCAATGTCCTGGAGTGTTTCCTCAATGTTTTCTTATAATAGTTTCATAGTTTGAGGTCTTAGATATAAGTATTTAATCTATTTTGATTTAATTTTTGTATGTGGCATGAGACAGGGGTCTAGTTTCATTCTTCTGCTTGTGGATATCCAGTTTTCCCAACACCATTTATTGAAGAAACTGCCTTTTCCCTAGTGTATGTTCTCGGCACCTTTGTCAAAAATAAGTTGGCTGTAAATGTGGGAATTTATTTCTGGGTTCTCTGTTCTCTTCCATTAGTCAGTGTGTCTGTTTTTATGCCAGTCCCATGCTTTTTTGGTTACTATAGCTTTGTAGTGTAATTTGAAGTCAGATAATATGATGCCTCCAGCTCTATTCTTTTTGCTTAGGATAGCAGTGATGATTAATACTGAGTGTCAACTTGACTGGATTGAAGGATGCAAAGTACTGATCCTGGGTGTGTCTGTAAGGGTGTTGCCAAAGGAAACTAACACTTGACTCAACTGAATCTGTAGATTGCCTTGGGTAGTATAGGCATTGTAACAATATTGATTCTTCCTATCTATGAACATGGAGTAACTTTCCATTTTTTGTGTCCTCAATGTCTCATAGTTTTCATTTTAGATAACTTTCACTTCTTCTAGGCATTTTGTTTTATTTGTAACTATGATAAATTGGATTACTTTCTTGATTTCTTTTTCAGATTGTTCATTGTTGGCATATAGAAATGCTACTTATTTTTGTATATTGATTTCATATCCTGAAACTTTACTGTTTATCAGTTCTGATCGTTTTCTGTGGGATATTTAGTTTCTTCTAAATATAAGATTGCATCATCTGCAAACAAGGATAATTTGACTTCTCCCAAGACAATTTGAATGCCCTTTATTTCTTTCTCATGTCCAGTTGCTCTGACTAGAATTTCTAGTATTATGTTAAATAAAAGTGGTGACAGTGGGCATGCTAGTCTTGTTCCAGATCTTAGAGAAAAGGCTTTCACTTTTTCCTCATTCAGTATGATACTGTCAGTCTGTTATATATGGCTTTTATTGTGTTGAGATATGTTCCTTCCATACCCTGTTTTTTGGGAAATTTTATCATGAAGGAATGTTGAATTTTACTGAATGCTTCTTTGGCATCTATTGAAATGATCATGTTGTTTTTTTCCTTCATTCTGTTCAGATGATGTGTCACATTTATTGATTTACGTATGTTGAACCATCCTTACATCCCTGGGGTGAATGTCACTTGATCATGATGAATAATCTTTTTAGTGTGTTGTTGAATTTGATTTGCTAGTATTATGTTGAGGAATTTTGCATCTATGTGTATTAGATATATTGGCCTGTAGCTCTCTTTCTTTGTTGTGTCTTTGTCTGTTTGTGGTATCAGGATAACACTGGTCTTGTAGAGTAAGTTTGGAAGTATTCCTTCCTTCTTGATTCTTTGGAATAGCTTGAGTAGGATTGTTACTAATTCTTAAGTGTTTGAGAGTTTAGCAGTGAAGCCATCAGGTCCTGTCCTTATTTATTTGTTTGTTTGTTTGTTTATTTATTTTGGACAGAGTCTTGCTCCATTGCCCTGGCTGGAGTGCAGTGGTGCAATCTCAGCTTACTGCAATCCCTGCCTTCCGTGTTCAAGTGATTCTCCTGCCTCGGCCTCCCAAGTAGCTGGGATTACCGGCATGCACCAGCACACCTAGCTAATTTTTGTATTTTTAGTAGAGACGGGGGATGGGGTTTCCCCATGTTGGTCCAGCTGGTCTTGAGCTCCTGACCTCAAGTGATCTGCCCACCTCAGCCCGGCAAAGTGCTGGGATTACAGGTGTGAGCCACCACGCCCAACCATGTCCTGGCCATTTATTTGATGGGAGACTTTTTTATTATTGCTTCAATCCTGTTACTTGTTATTGGTCTCTTCAGATTTTGTGTTTCTTCATGGCTCAATCTTCGTGGGTTGCATGTGTCTAGGAATTTGTCCATTTCTTCTAGGTTTTCCAGTTTATTGACAGATAGTTATACATAATGGTCCCTAATGATTCTTTGAATTTCAGCAGTATCAGTTGTAACATCTCTTTTTTATATCTGATTTTATTTATTTGGGTCTTCTTTTTTTTTCTTAGTCTGGCTAAAAGTTTGTCCATTTTACTTATCTTGTCAAAAAAATTTGTTTTGTTGATTTTTTCTCTTTTTATCTCAGTTTCATTTATTTCTGCTCTGATCTTTATTATTTTCTTCTACTGATTTTGAGTTTAGTTTGCTCTTGCTTTTCTAGTTCTTTAAGATACAAAGTTGTTTATTTGAGGTTTTTCTACTTTTTTGATGTAGGCATTTATTGCAATAAACTTTCCTCTGAGTACCATTTGTGCAATATTCCATAGGTTTTGGAATGTTGTGTTTGCATTTTCATTTATTTCAATAAATTTCTAAGGTTTCTTTTTAATTTCTTCAATGACTCAATGTTCATTCAGGAGCATATTAGTCTTTTCTTGCGTTGCTGTAAAGAAATACCTGAGACTGAATAAATGATAAAGAAAGATTAAATTGGCTCATGGTTTTGCAGTCTTTACATGAAGCATGGTACTGGCATCTCCTCAGCTTCTGGGGAGGCCTCAGGAAGCTTATAATCATGGTGGAAGGTGAGAGGAGAGCAGCAGTGTCTCATGGTCAGAGCAGAAGCAAGAGAGAGAGAGTGAGTGGGGTGGGGGAGGAGCCACACACTTTTAAATGACCAGATCTTGTGTGAACTGAGAGCACGAGTTCACTTATCACCAAGAGGATGGCTTGAGCCGTTCATAAGTGATCTACCCCCGTAATCTAAACATTTCCCACCAAGCCCGAACTCCAACATTAGTGATTACAATTTAACATGAGATTGGGTCAGGGACAAATACCCTAACTATATCTAAGAGCATATTGTTTGATTTCCATGTGTTCATATAGTTTCCAAAGTTCCTCTTGTTATTGATTTCTAGTTTTATTCCATTGTGGTCAGAAAAGATACTGGATATGATTTTTTTAAAAATTTTTGAGACTTGTTTTGTGGTCTGACATATGGTCTATCCTTGGGAATGTTTCATGTGCTGAGGAGAAGAATATGTATTCTACAACTGTTGGATGAAATGTTCTGTAAATGTCTGTTAGGTCCATTTGGTCTATAGCGATATTTTTTCTTGATTTTCTGTCTAAATGATCTTTCCAATGCTGAAAGTGGGGTATTGAATTCCCTGGCTGTTACTATATCAGGATCTCTCTCTCTCTTTAGCTCTAATAATATTTGCCTTATATATCTGGGTGCTACAGTGTTCATTGCTATATCGTCTTGCTTAATTGACCCCTTTGTCATTATATAATGACCTTCTTTGTCTCTTTTTACAGTTTTTGTCTTGAAATCTGTTTTATCTGGTATAGAGATACCCAATTCTGCTCTTTTTGGGGGGATTTTATTTGCATGGAATATCTTTTTCCATCCTTAAGACTCTCTTATGTGTTTTTAAATCTTCAAATAGTGTCTTAGTGAAATTTATAGTCATTCATGTCATTATTTCCTTATGGAGATTTGTGTCCATTAGTTTTAGAAGATATTTTGATAAGATACAATGGGATTCTTATATAATTTGTCATTGATATGTAAACATTTTAGTGAAAAAAAGGCATAGATTTGGAGTCTTCCATTGTTTTTCTCCTCCTCCTTCTCCTCCTTGCTTTTCCCTGCTCCTTCCTCTGTTTTGTAGTGGGAACATTTTGTTCTATTAAATCACACTATGCTCCTTAGTTCTCAGGAGCACATACCATATTAGTCCATTTTCACATGGCTGATAAAGACATATCCAAGACTGGGTAGTTTCTAGAGAAAAAGAGGTTTAATGGACTCATGTTCCATGGGGCTGAGGAGGCCACACTATCCTGGTGGAAGGTCAAAGGCAGACAAGGAAAAAATGAGATCCAAGTGAAAGCAGGAAACTCTTTACAAAAACATCAGATCTTGATCATGTGAGACTTACTCACTATCCCCAGAACAGTATGGGGTAAACCACCCCCATGATTCAATTATTTCCCACTGGGTCCCTCCCACAACACGTGGGAATTAGGGGATCTACAATTCAAGATGAGATTTGGATGAAGATTTAGATGCGACCATATCGCATACTATTCAAAAGATTGCATTTTGACAGTCAGTCTCTTTATTGTCTTTGGTCAATCATCAGTAAAGACAAAGAAAGATTGTTTTTACATCTTTATTTAGAGAGAACTTCTTATGCTTGACCTGTATCTCACTAATTAATTTTACAACATTTTCAAGTCTACTATGTACTGTTGCCGACATGGCTTTCAATTTGGTGACCTTATATTTCATTTGTACGTGGTCTTTCTTTATCTCGTCCCATTACCTACTTATAATTTCATCTGCTATTAGTTTATAAATGTATATTATCTTCTTTTACATGATTAAGTACATGAATCTGATTTTTGAAGTTTTTATTCTGCTGTTTTATATAGCACATTTATCTAAGTGGAAGACCTTTCTTCTGTGCCTTTAGGTAATTTCTTGTACATGTCTATGCTTCAGGGTTTTTAATAGGTCATATGTTGAATGGTCTCTGTTTACACTATCCATACACAAAAGGTTCACAAAGGCCAAGGACTGAAGTATATTCCAAATGCTTGGATAACCATAGGCTCTGTCAAAGATCAAGGTAGGGCTGTCTCATAGCATTCCAGGAAATCACCCAGTTCCAGAGCAGACAAGAAAAGGTACTCAATATAATGTGAGCTGAGAGAACCTTTGAGGGTGAATGAATTAAGGACAACAGTGAGGAATGTGACCATGGAAGTTATACTAATGTTCAGTCTTAAGAGGCAGCACCCCCTTACCTGACTCCCTCTTGCATTAACCCCACAAGATCAATCAGTTCTGTCATAGGGTCAAAACTGAAAGGGTCTGGTTGAGTGGGCTGGAGGAAGCAAAAGCAGAACAGAGAGCGTCTTTTTCCATACTTTGTTCTCTCTACCTGGTCCATCCTCAACAAGGGACAGTCAGCAAGTTTACTCCATGCTGATAGCAGCAGGCTGGTTTCCTATTGGAGCCACTAGGAAACCTTCTTCCTCCACCCTTCTTTCTTCACCGTTGTCCCAAGTCAGTGTGGCTCTCATTACTCCAGATAATGGGCATCTGTGGTGAAGAATGTTTGCCTACTTCCTGGGCCAATTCTTTTCCTTGTGGACATGGCAGTCTGCTGGTCATCAGTGACATTCTCACTTGGCTCCATGGAAGTGAATTTGGCAGAAATCCTTCAAGTTTCTGGTACATGGTTACTTTTTACCATTAGTTTCTGGTACTGTTGTAGAGGCTGCTATCTGTACAAACTAAGGCTACTTGCAGTGAGATGATGGTAGAGGAGGGTTCAAGGCATCAGTGCCTTCATTGCCATCTTGTCTTGAAGTCCAGCTAATTGCATTTTGTGATGTGGCTCTTTTGGGCTTAGTCTGAACGCCTTTATTCAAGACTCACTTTCATGTTATAAATCATTATCCATATGTAATCGGTAAATGTGCCTCTCTTTTTCCTTTCTTTTCCAGCCAAGTAGTGACTCACCAAAAAACGTTGAGAATCCCTTGAATTAGGATATTTAAGTCTAAAAGTGGATGAGAACTTTATGAGACTTTTATATGTAAATATTATTAAGATTTATAAATCAACTCCAGAAACTAGAACAAAATAAACAAGCACTCATTTGTTTTTCTAAATCCAGTCCAATCCTAAGGCCCTCCTGCCTGCACGTATTGGGGCTCTCCTCCCCACGACCACCTTCCCATTTGGTGAAAGGGTGTGGTCCTTGGTCTCTGGTGGTTCCCGTGGTTACTGATGCGCTTCCTGTCAGGGAGCAATGGTTGGTGCAATGCCATCTGTCAAACACTGCTCTTGTGATGGGCCACACAGATGTCCCTCGAGGTGTTCCTCTCACCAACTGCAGGCTTAGCCACACACTGCTGCTTTCGAGGCCACAGAACTTAATGATCAGTCACCAGAGATAGCTGCGTGCAAGTTCTCTGCCAGCCCCAGGTGGAAGGCTTTCTAAGAAAGGTGGAGTGGCTGTATTTTTATATTCAATTCAACAAACGTTTAGTGAAAGCTGCCTATAGGCCAGGCACTGTGACAAGATTTGAGAATTTAAAGATGAATAACAATTTCTGTTGCCAAAAATGTATAATCTCGGTAGCGTAGAAGTGGAATGCATATAAACATAATAATCAGTATTACAAGGCCGGGCGCAGTGGCTCAAGTCTGTAATCCCAGCACTTTGGGAGGCCGAGACGGGCGGATCACGAGGTCAGGAGATCGAAACCATCCTGGCTAACACGACGAAACCCCATCTCTACTAAAAATACAAAAAATTAGCCGGGCGAGGTGGCGGGCGCCTGTGGTCCCAGCTGCTCAGGAGGCTGAGGCGGGAGAATGGCGTGAACCCGGGAGGCGGAGGTTGCAGTGAGCTGAGATCCGGCCACTGCACTCCAGCCTGGGCGACAGAGCGAGACTCCATCTCAAAAAAAAAAAAAAAGTCAGTATTACAAATCAGAATTTGATAAACCACCTTAGAGACAGTGCAAAGGAAGGATGTTTGCAGCGTGTCTTCTTCCAAAATGTAACTTGAATCTGTACTTGGCTGCATCTCTGCTGATTCTGCCCTGTCGGAGGCACCATCCTTTCTCTCCTGGAGAACTTAGGGTTTCCTTGCCATTCCTCTGCCATTGCACCCCTGCTGACATGACATGTTCTCTGTACATACAGCAGTCTCAGTGATATTGGTGATTCCTTTAAAAAGCAAATCAGGGTTGGGTGTGATGGCTCATGCCAGTAATCCCAGCACTTTGGGAGGCCAAGGAGGGAGGATCACCTGAGATCAAGAGTTCAAGACCAGCCTGGCCAACATGGTGAAACTCCATCTCTACAAAAATACAAAAATTAGCCAGGCATGATGGTGGGTGTCAGTAATCCCAGCTACTCAGGAGGCTGAGGCAGCGAATCACTTGAACCCAGAAGGCAGAGGTTGCAGTGAGTTATCACGTGATTGCACTCCAGCTTGGGCAACAAAGTGAGACACTGTCTCGTAAAAAACAAAAAAGAGCAAATCAGGCCTGTAATCCCAGCACTTTGGGAGGCCAAGGTGGGAGGATAACTTGAGCTCAGGAGTTCAAGACCACCCTGGATAGCATAGTGAGACCCCCATCTCTACCAAAAATACAAAAAATTAGCCGGGCATGGTGGCACATGCCTGTAGTCCCAGCTACTCAAGAGGCTGAGGTGAGAGGATGGCCTGAGCCCGGGAGGTGGAGGTGGGGGTTGCACTGAGCTGAGATTGTGCCACTACACTCTAGCCTGGGTGACAGAGCAAGCCTCGACTCAAAACAAAACAAAACAAAACTTAAAAAAAAAAAGCAAATCAGAACCTACCACACTTCTGCTTAAACACTGCACTGGCTTCTCACTGCATTTAGAATAAGATCCAAACTCCTGACTATGGCCTGAAAGGCTGAGTATGATCTATCCCCACCTACCTTTCTAACTTTCCCGCTTCCCCACTTCCTCTCCCTCAGGCTCTCCCAGGCCTGTTTCCTCTCCCATCTCTTGACTGGGCCCTTCTCATTCTCCAGATGGCCCGAATGAGGCCTCTTCAGAGAGGTCACCCAGTCTGCCCCTTCAGGCTTCCCATCCATTATTTTTTCTCAGCATCCCATCCTTTGGTTTTTTTCAAGGAACCCTTCAAATTTGTGATGATGTATTATCTGTTTAGTTGTTTCTTTCCACCTGACTGTGAACCAACCCTGGCTTGCTTTTCACTGTACGCCTATAGGCCTGGTACTCATTCAGTGCTTAGCATATAATTTTTAAATTAAGACTGCCTTAGTCCCACAGGTGGAGAACGATTTCAGCAGGTAAGTTAAGGGCACGAGGAAAGGGCCTTTGAGCAGAAGTAATGACATAGGCAAATTGTCGAAGGAGAGGTTCCCTAGTATATTTGTAGAAGAAAGTAGACCCGTGTGTGTGAACCCAGCACAGTTCACTTATGATGGTTTTGAAATCTGCCCTGGAAGTTTCATGCATCTTTTAAATTTTGGTTTAGTTTTTCAAAAAATAAATGAAGTCTTTTCTTTATTTTTTCAATGAGGGCAATGTTTGTTAAGAACAGTACATAAGGTAGAAAAGAAGATTGGTTTCTAATCTTGGTTCATCTCCCCCACTGACCTTGAGTTTTAAAAACATAGAGAGCACGATCTTGTGTGGGTCTCCACTGTCATAGAGCCCTGGTGAGAATCATGAGCAGTTGTAGTAAAAAGTACTTCTTTCATATCAGCAGGTGGTTCTGTAGGATTTGCATCCATAGACTTCTATGCAGCATCCTTTCTGTTACTTACTCTTTTCTTTTTTAATCAAAACAGTCCATTGAAAAAATAATATTGATTACAACAATGAATTCTGTTGATTTAAATGGTGGAACACAATGTTATCCTGGAGATATAATTCTGTGAAGTTTTGATTCAGGAAAGTCCAACTCAGCCCTTGCATCTCTTTCCTGGCTCTGGGTCCATTCTTTATTCTAGCTGAGATGTTTATTTTATGTATGAAACAGCTCCCATCTACCTACAACTGCTGATTAAAAGCTCAGAATAATGAAATCTGCACAGTCAAAACTTGACTGTTGGCTATAGTTATTATGCAACTCTTAACATTTTTCTTTTGTTCCTGTCAGTACAATAAAATTCTCAGCTTTTTATTTCAGAGCTAACTCTTCAAATACACTAAAATTTGTTGCACTAGTATTTTTTAATGGCTGAGCTAAATTACTTCTTAAAGTTAAGATTATATGCTTTTGGGAGGAATAAGAAAATGTAGTGTCTGAGCAATAGCATCATTCAGACTGTCTGTGAACAGCTAAATGGAGATAAGAGTACAAAGGTCACTCCATGGGCCTTCAATTTTTGTCTTTAAGCAGACTGCTCACCATGCCTTGATAGAAATAGCAAATACAGGGCCATACGTGATGGCTCACGCCTGTAATCCCAGCACTTTGGGAGGCCGAGGCAGGCGAATCACCTGAGGTCAGGGAGTTTAAGTCCTGACCAACATGGAGAAACTCCATCTCTACTAAAAATAAAAAATTAGCCAGGCATGGTGGCAGATGCCTGTAATCCCAGCTACTCGGGAGGCTGAGGCAGAATTGCTTGAATCTGGGAGGCAGAGGTTTGTGGTGAGCTGAGATTGTGCCATTGCACTCCAGCCTGACAACAAGAATGAAACTCTATCTCCAAAAAAAAAAAAAAGAAAGAAAGAAAGAAAAAGAAAAGAAATAGCAAATATAACAAGAGACATAGCATAGGTGATAAGATGCAGCATATCCCAATGCCTGGATGATTCGCAGCAATTAGGAGACCTCTAGTGGGGTTTCTTAGGCAAATGATAACTCTCTTCCTACCCACTCATCTTGATTTCTGAATTTCTCATGTTAGAGGAGTCTTGCACACTTGCCTGAAATCAGTTAGTGGCCCTACACTGAAGTGCGCCTGTCTGAGCAAACAAGTACATCAACCACAGTGCCCTGAGTTATTGAGTTATGGGGGCAGAACTCTAGAGGTCTTCTAGGTGTCTTGTAAATGAGGGAGTGGGCATGCACCGAACTTCCTGGGAGTCTGTTTCATAAGAGAGGGACAGAACATCATGAAGGTCATCAAGGCAAAGACTGAAGGTTGGGCTGAGGTTCCCTACCACCAAAGGGTTCCCTACCACCAAAGGAAGGGAAATGATGTGAAGAGAAGACCAGAACAACTAAGGTCACATTTGGCTCTGTCCCGATGTTTCCGATGGGTGGCCCTCAGAGAGAGTCACCATTAAATTAGGGGACCTTTGGACCAGAGGGGTAGTCAAGAAAGGCTTTGCAGTAAAGGGGTATTATATAAGCATATGTTCCAAGCACTTTAGCAAATAGCTGTACCCCACAAACACTTGATGATTTGTTAAGTGTATGAAAGGGGCATTTTGAAGGTATAACCAACACACACACATGCACACAAATTCACAAGCTACCACTCCATGATTTGTTAATACAGGAAAAAAATGTGTGTATGGATGCATGTACATTTGTTTTTGTTTGTCATTGCTTCTCCTAGAACTCTTTATTGATACAGAGAAAGAAACAAATTAGTTTATGAGGCAGAGGGTTGTTAGGAAACCTTTCCAGAGGAGGTGATCTCTGAGTAAGGTTTTAAGGAATGACTAGAATTTGCAAGACAGACAAGGAATGGAAGAGGATTGGCAAGAGGGAGTAGTGTGTCTATAGGCACTGAGATAGTGCTACAGGGTGAATGTCTGTACCCTCCCACAATTCATATGTTGAAGCCCTAACCCCCAATGTGATTGTATTAAGAGGTGGAGTGTTGGAGAGGTAATTAGGTTTGGATAAAACCATGAGGGTGGCGCCCCATGATGAGATTAGTGTCCTTTTAGGAAGAAGAAGAGACAGCAGAGCTTTCTGTCTCTGCCTGTCATATGAGGACATCACAGGAAGACAGCTGCCTACAAGCCAGGAAGAGAACCCTCACCAGAACCTAGCCACACCAGCACCCTGCTCTCAGACTTCCGGCCTCCAGAACTGTGAGAAATGAATTTCTGTTGGCTAAGCCACCTAGTCTTTGGTATTTTGTTATGGCAGCTGAAGCTGACTAAGGGGGTAGTTAGAAAAGCTTTTTAGAGGGTATTAGGAAGGCTTTTGTGACAGAGCTGCCACAGTAGGATATCTGAATAAGGTTTTAAAGAATGAATAGAATTTGCCAGGCATACAAGGAATGGAGGAGAGTTGGCAAGAAGGAAAGGTGTATATAAAGGTAACAAAAAACATTTAGAATTTGAGAAAGTCATTTTGTGTGGCTGAAGTGTGCTACGTTAGTTTCTTATTGCTGCTGTAACAAACTATCAAAACTTAGGAGCATAAAACAAAATGTATTTTCTTATAGTTCTGAAAATCAAAGATCTGTCATGGGTCTCACTGAGCTTGAAGTGTTGGCAAGCTGTGTTACTTTGGGGGGCCTCAAGGGAGAATCTGTTGCCTTACCTTTTCTAGCTTCTGTGGATCACATGCATTACCTGGCTTGCAGCCCCTTCCTTCATCTTCAAAGCCAGCAGTATAGCATCCTCATATTTCTCTCTGACTCTGACTTCCTGCCTACCTCTTCCGCATTTAAAGGACCACTGTGATTGTGTTGCACCCACATAGATAGTCCAGGATAATCTGCTTATATTAAGGTCAGCTGACTAGCAACCTTAATTTCATCTGCAACCCTATTCCCTCATGCCATGCAATGGAACATATTCACAGGTTCCGTGGATTCCATGGACATATTCAGGGAGGCCATTATTGTGCATACCACATATACAATGCAAGACATTGAGGGCTACCGTAAAGAGTAAAGATGGCATGACCCATCAACCCTAGGTGGAAAAGATCATCCATTCAAAAGGGACCATCATCTGACATTTAAAAATAGAGGAGTGAAGGTACTAGAGATTTTCCTAAGGTATAATGGTTATGTTTCTGTTGACTATTGGTTCATAAACCCAAAACTTGGTGGCTTAAAACGGTAATGATTTATGATTTCTCAAGATTCTGAGGGTTGGCTGGTGATTCCACTGCTGGTTTCAGCTGGGCTCATTCATAAACTACATTCAGCTGTAGGGTTGGCCAAGCTGGAAGGTCTAAGATGGCTTTGCATTATCCGGCACTTGGTGACAGCCATTGGCAGGGCTACCTCAGTGGTTTTCAATGTGAATTCTCATCCCCTGCTGGGCTAGGCCAGTTTCCTTACATGGCGGGCTTGTGGCAGCATTCCAACAGCAAGAAGGTGGAACTGCTGGAGACCGAGACTCTAGACCTCACACAGCATCACCTCCACCGCATTCTTTTGGGCCGAGCAGTCAGAAGCTTAACATTAATTCAAGGGAAGGGAAATAGATTTCACCTCCTGATGGGAGTTGCTGCCGTGGCCTTATTTCATCCAGCACAGGCTGTACAGGTAGGAGTTTTTGTTCTGAGAGTGGAATTTTGAAATTTGGGATTTCAGAGGTAAAATCTTTCTGGATGACAATAATATCCAGCACGTGTCCAAAAGGAGATGGATGGCTCAAGTAGAATGTGGTAAAGATCACTGGCACTGAGGGAGAGAAGAAATGGCGAGGCTAGGATATGGGCTGCACCATCCTGTGGGCCCAAGAACGCTGTGTGGGCAGGGAGTGTGGAGGAGTGACCTGAAGTCCAGGAGATGACAGCAATAATAGCGGACAGGTATGAGATGATCAGACCAGATGGGGTGATTCTGTAGACCATGAAGATCATGATCATGCTTTTCCAGGTCAGCCTTGTGAGTGGTGGGGACCAGAACTACTCCGCCATGCCCTTCACTTCCCCACCTGCATGGTCTTGTTTATTTAACAGTTTTTCAAATAAACTTGTCCCTTCTGACTTCTGAATACTGTGCAAGTGAATTCATCAGGTATTGGTGAAAATATGAAAAAACGTTCAAGTCAGTTTTGAGTAAGATGGCAGAGCTGCCATGGTAGCAGATTACCAGTGTCCATTCTTTCAAGCTTTTCTTTTTTTTTTTTCTACCTTCCTTGTCTCCTCAGGTATGTATCTAAGTATGAGAGGGTCTTCACATCGATCAGCAGGATTTATAGTGGTGACATTTATTAATAGTGTTAAATGAATAATACTTATTACTCTCATTCTAGGTAAATAAAAATCAGAAACCAGACAGTCATTATCCAGATGGTCCTAAGAGTACACTCAACCGTCAGAATGCTAGATATGAATAAATTAGAGCCTGTAACAAGTGGAGAAGGATAAAATTGCATATTTTTATAATTACTACCAGAATTTAATGTTTCTGTGTTTATGTGTAACAAATGAACAAATGATTTACAACAATGCAACTGTAGCATGAGTTTCCATCCTTAGCTGTGACTTCATATTCTTAAAATGCTTTTTAGAGTACCTCAAGAGACATTTCTATTCCAAATAAAAGATTTTCAGTATTTGGAAACTCAGTGATTGCTTCCTGGAAATTCCATATCTGCAGCAAGTGATCTGGGCCATGAATATTTAACTCTGCCCAGCCTTTTATTTTCCCTTACATATTATCCATTTCGCACAAGGGTCAGCACCTTTGGCAGTCACTTTGGTCTCGAGCAGACTGTTATGGATTAGAGGACCCACGGATGTTATTCTCACCTTTGACACAGCAATTCTTCTTGGGACTACTCATGAAATGTGTCTAAAAATAAGTGAAGTAACGATAGTTTTTGTAATCATAGCCTTAACACGAAACGAGAAGGGCTTCTGTTACTACCGGAGCCATCTTCAGTGGACGCGGCACAGCCGTTTCATCAGTGCTGCTATGATTCAACTGATCTGGGGGATTCCTTCTTGGGGGCTGCTAGCAGGGCTAGTTTGCAAGCCTACCAGAAAATCAATTCTGTATTACTAGTGTCCTATTCTCCGTTTTTACCAAGTCTAAACATTCTCCCAAATTTTAGGGATTGGCTCTATATGACATTTATCTATCAAAAAAATAAATCAATAAATAAAATTCACCCTTAAAAGAGGAAGGTTTCCTACCACTGAGGACATTTAAAGTAATGAACCTCCATTTCCAAAGTTGTGAGACTCCAACTAGAATCTGTTTTTCTGATTCAGGCTACTACCCCATGCTAATGTAACCAGAAACTTCTCAAAGAGTGTTAAGTATTACCATTTGTATTCTGGAATTTAGAAATACCTCAGGCAAGCATTTTTAACACAGCTTTCCGACTCTATTATCTTTTCATTGACTGTGACCTCTTCCCCGCCCTCTCCACACCCAAAACTTTTTCTGCCTTCCTAGCTTAAGATCAGCTATACCACGTCTTGTTTCTGTGTTCTTTCATTTTCAGTGAGTTACTGTTTGGTTAATTCTTCCAAGTTGTATCCTTTTTATAGAACTTTGTCATTATTAGGTTTATGAGTTTGCATCTAATTGTGGCCTTCCACCTGACTCAATTTTGTTGTCATCTGAAGGCATTCAGCATCATGGTTATAATTTTTGAAACCATCAGTGTGTCAGGTACTACACTGAGGACTTAATTCATCAGTTCACATAATCCTCACAACAACCTTAGGAGATGAGTATTATTATGATTCCCACTTAACAGATGAGGAGACTGAGGTTCAGAAAGTACAAACAACTTGCCCAAAGTCCAATGACTGGAAAAGTGGGGAGCTAGGATTCAAACTCACATCCTTCTAAGGCAGGGTTTCACAACCTCAGCCCTGTAACATTTGGGGCTGGGTAATTATTTGTTGTGGGACATTGTCCTGTGCATTGCATAATGTTTAGCAGCAGCATCTCTGATCTTCTACCCACTAGAAGCAGAACTCCCTCCACTAAGTGACAACCAGATATATCTCCAGATACTGCAGAGTGTTCCCTGGGATTTGTTTAGGATCCACCAATCTAACACTAAATTCATGCTTTTGCTATGTTATACTGTTAGACGGGTAACTAAGAAAACCATAGAAATTTAAAACTAAATTTGCAAGAAATCAATTTTAGGAGTCACCATGCCTCGTTGATCATCAGAATTGGAGATTTTTAAAGATTCCTTTTCCCCACCCAGGATGTTCAGGATAAGTATTTGTCAGGTGGACAGGTATCTGACTGTTTTAAGCCTCTCCACGGTATAGGAATTACAGATCCAATCCTAACCTAAGCACACATCTGTTCCTCGAATCACTCTACTCCATTCCTGCCAAATCGTTCTCCAGCCTCAGCTTTAACACGTCTTGTGATGGCATTACAGTCGACAGTTCCATACCCTTCACTTTCTGAGACAGCCCATGTTCCAATAGTCCTAACTGTGAAAAATAATTCTTCTTAATATTCTTTCTCTATATTCCTGTCAGTGCCCTTAATCTCATATTATCCAAGTTATCATTTTTCTCAAATCAGATGAATTAAACAAACACTTGAGTCCCAATTATGTATTAGACTTTACTCTGAACAGTTTCTTTACCATAGCCATTAAAATCTTTACTGACTCCTTAAAAATGACTGTCCACCCACTTTTTTCAGTTTAACAATGGACTTCCATTGCTTGTCAGCCTTTTGACTAAGATCAAGTGTAGTATCTGTTCTTATTACAACAGACTCCCTCAAAAATGCAATTATAATTAATTAACATATTAAAATCATACATGGCTGGCCTCCTACCCAGCTTCTACTGGTAAGCAGTCTGCACCCCTGTTTGTGAAGGGTCCTGTCCCTGGGGAGACCAAGCTGGCAGGTGCTTTTTCTCTTCCTCTTGGCCTCTCATCAGCAACCCTGTTTAAACCTTCTTGGATGATTTCAGGAAGATTCCAAAGTAACTCTCCTGGTAAAATTATTCTTTGCCATATGTTCCAGATTTCTTGATGAAAACACAGAAGATAATGTTTTTGAATCTTATTATGGGCCCTCTTAAAAATATCTTTTTTGTGGCTGGGCACGGTGGCTCACACCTGTAATCCCAGCATTTTGGGAGGCCAAAGTGGGGAGATCACTTGAGATAAGGAGTTTGAGACCAGCTTGGTCAACATGGCAAAACCCCATGTCTACTAAAAATATAAAAAGTAGCCGGGCCTGGCAGTGGGCATCTGTGATCCCAGCTATTCAGGAGGCTGAGGTAGGCGAATCGCTTGAACCCAAGAGGCAGAGGTTGCAGTGAGTGGGGATTGCACCACTGTGCTCTAGCCTGGGCGACAGAGTGAGGTTCCATCCCTCTCTCTCTCTGTCTCTGTCTCTCTCTATATATATATTTATGAATTATGAATTTGATTTAATACAAATAAATATAAATTAATTTGATTAAATTTAGACTTACAGTTTACTCTTCTTTGACGTCAGGTAGTCTTTCAGCCTGCACTTTTGATTATTCTCTAAGTCCCCATAACAGTTTTGAACCTATAGAAAACTACTTTTCAACAACAGATATTGGCTAATGGGCAATATTATGATGAAGTAGATGCTAGCATTGCCAAGGCTGCCTATTGTCCCAATGTTGATGTTTAGCCCTACAGGTGACCGGACTTGCTAGCAGGCCAACGTGAGTAGCCAGCCAGTAGGCTATAAATGTGTGCCAGCTGTCCCGACAGTGGCTGAATGGAGCTCCAGTAGGCAGGTTGTGTTTAGAGAAAACCAAGAAGAAAATAACATGTTAACGGGAATAAACCGTTTGGGGTCAAAATAACAGTCCCATGTTTTTGTACTTGTGTGAGATATAAAAAGAAAACTTGAGTGTCAATTAGGCTTAGTATGAACTTCCAAACATTCTTGCCTGTGCTTGTGCACCTCCAAGGAAGTGGCTGGACGAAGGCAAAACTCCCTGAACCTCTCACGTCTTCGATTGCTCTGGAAAGCCTTGGTGTCCTTACTGCGGTGTTCACTCTCTTCTTACAGAGTTTTATAAATGGACGCTGACATGGACTACGAAAGACCCAACGTTGAAACCATCAAGTGTGTGGTCGTGGGTGACAATGCCGTGGGAAAGACGCGCTTGATCTGTGCCAGGGCATGCAATACCACACTCACGCAGTATCAGCTGCTGGCCACCCATGTGCCAACCGTGTGGGCGATTGACCAGTACCGCGTGTGCCAGGAGGTAAGATGCACAGAGTGTCTTTAGCATCCCTAGGGCACATCATTGCTGGTTACCAGTCTGATTTTTTCAAGGAGGAGCATGGGTAAATTGCACATTCAAAACAAAACTAACCTTTTTAGTGCCACAAAAGAAAACAAAAGTAAAATGCAAACCGGAGACTATGGCTCTGGGTATCCTGAATGAGGGTTGAGACAGGTGGTTCCAAAAAGGGAATTAAGACTTAGCTTAAATCCCATTAGATAGAATAAGGAAACTTAATGCAAGTGAATTGAGGGGCACTGAGGGTGCTGACTTGAACACGATTCTCCTGGGGAACTTCTTACTGACACTGAGCACAGATGCTGTTTCTCTCTCGCCTGCAGGTCTTGGAGCGTTCTCGGGATGTTGTTGATGAAGTGAGTGTTTCTCTCAGGCTTTGGGATACTTTTGGTGATCATCACAAAGACAGACGCTTTGCATATGGCAGGTAAACCAAGACTAGTACTGCGCGGTTGAGCTTGAGTGCAATTTCCTTTTCAAAACCAGCAGCTGGTTCACAAATCAACAAAAACCACAATCATATGGCCTTGAAATGTGCTGGGTTCTGCACTGTGTCTAAGAAAAGAAAAAAGAAAAAAAAAAGAATGGTATTGTTTCCTGATGTCAAGAAAAGCAGCATGCCCTGCCAATGAGGAAGTACTGTGTTGAAAACAAGCAGTGGTCAAGCTGGAAGGTTTGCTAGATGAGGATTCTGTAACACCCTCCAACTGCAGGCTGCTTTGATTGCTGGTTCTCTGAGTAATGCTTCACTTGCCTTCTGTTAGAATGTTTTATGTTATTTTGGCATTTGGTCACCCTACTTCAGAAGGACTCTTTGGTCTTTTCATGACCATATTGGCAGAGTCTAATGTTATTTGCTTTGAGTTTTGTGTTATCTGAAAAGTCTGTTATTTTTATTAGAAGGTCATTTTTAAAAAGAAAGAAAAACATCTCTGAAGTCCTTTGCAAGACATATTTCCAAAATGAACGGAAACACTAATGTTTATTTTTTATTTTTAAAAAAAGGAGAAAAAAATCTAGTAATGGGAAAACTCCTCTAGAAGGACATTAATATGGGTAGGAACATGGTCAAAGTGCCTTAAAATATTTAGCAACTTCTCCTTGCCACCATAACTTAACGTCTCTCTCAATGAAAGGGTTATAGCTATTAAAATCTGGATTAGTGGAGACTTTCTTTTTTAACCACTTAATTATAAATGAACACATTTCATTTTAAGTGTAGAATGTAGATATCATGGCCTTGTTGTCTCTTGACATTAAACATCATGTTACCTTACAGGATTTTATTAGTTGGGAACTCCAAGCACATGAATTACTCGTTGGTATTGAGATAAGCATTTCTGAAGATTCTTCTATTTCTCCAAGCCACTAGCTCTCTGAACAGACTTTTATTGTCATTTATCTAAGTGGCCTAAAATAATGAATAAACTGCTGAAAGAGTTTGCCCTATTCCTAGGAATTATTTCACACACTGAAAGAATCTGTGACTTAGACCACTTTTTTCAAGGCGACTCAGAAAGAGAGATATGGAAGCAAAACACGGTTTTAATGTCCCCTTGGTAACAAGGACTTTTGAACTTAATATCCGACATCATAGATAGTTTTCTTTTCCTTGAATTTCCTGGATTTTTTTTTCTTCCTCTGATGTTCTTGATTGTTATCTTAGTTGCCGTTTTGCTTTTTTCTTTTGTCCAATTGTTCTACGTGTAAAAATAACAATTATAAATGAACCTGCTTGTAACTGCTGGGCAGTCAGGTTTGTAACCCCTGTGGTTTTGAGGAAGCTTGATTTGATGACTTGAGGCAGTGTAAAGATAAATACAATAGATTTCAAAGGACTTTTTTATATCCCCACTTCTAAAACGGTGTTGTGAAAATGATGAGCCTGATGATGAGTTAATGGAAATATTTGGGTTTAGACTCTAGAAACTATTTCAACAGCTCAGTGATTTGTTGCCACTAGAAATGTATGCATTTGTCAATACCTGTGAAAAAAAAATACCACGGAAAATAGGAGAAAACAACAACAATGAAATGTATTCATTTCGAACAGTGAATTTTAGCATGACCCCTCAGCATAAAGCTGGTGTGGTGGTAATAAAAGGGCTGCTTCATTATCTTGTGAGATTCCTGCATAGCGTTTATTTAATGGCACAATAGCCTTCGTAGATCCACACTGGGCCCTGTCCAGCTCCCTGACGTAGCTGGAGTCATTTTACAATACAACATGCCATACCTGCGTGTGTGTTCCCTCCCAACAAAAATAAGCTGCTCTTTCCTGTGACTCCATCGGTTCAAAGTGCTTTGTTCTGCTCCCTTGTCTGTAACATTTGGTTCTGTCAACTGTAACCCATTATCCCTTTGGTAGAAACAGGAAGTGCTCCCCCAAGCCAACTTTGATTCTCTGAGGAACATAGAGGGGCTTCAGGAACACTCCCATGTTTTTGGCCACGTTCTCCTTGGGGCCTCACTTTGTGTGCACGTTTGTACCTTGTATTTCCTCTGTCTTTTCCAATTCCTCGCAGCCTCCAGGCGTCTTGACACAGACCCCACCTCTAGTTAAAGAACAAAAGCCAGAGCTCCTCTCTCTTGCACTCCAGCATCTTTCTGTAAATGCTAAATATGTAAGATCACATTGACGTAATGCCAAAAAATTACATTTTTATGGAAAAACCTGAGAGAGGTAGTTCTTTTATTCACTCTAGGTCGCTGACCAGTACATTTCCCTGCTCTGAGAGAGCTGTTTAATTTCTTAATGACTTCAAGTTTTACCTTTATATCATTCGTGAAGGCGAGGAATCATAATTATAGCTTCTGACAATGTTTGTTTTGCAAACCTGTTTTGTGACTGACATTTTTACTATACTTAGTGAGAATTACAATTCAGTGGGATGTACTCAGACATAAACTCTGAGGCATGTGAAATACGTTCCCTATACTTGGAAATGTATTTGAAACCTTTTTAAAATAATTAATTTGATTCTTGTGGTGACAGTGAGAGAAGCCAGATTTCAACCAATATGTCTTAGACCTTGCCTTCAGTTTCCTCTGCTTCATAGCAAAAGATAGTTAATAAGTTGCCCCTCAAACATTCTTTGGCATGGACAAGCTGTAGTTTGCAGAGAGGATTCTGTGGGATGAGGAGTTGTCAGTGGTAGGCAGTTGGCCAACTTGAATTTGCAATGTTCCTGATGTGGTATAACCACAGTGTTATTGCTCTCTTATGATTTAAATGGAACTATTCTACCCATTTTTTGCCAATTAGAATAAAATCTTCAATTTATCAAAAACCTGCTGTGTGCCAGTCAACACATTAGGTGCTTTGCCAACATTAGTTAATCCTTTCAGGAACTATAGGAGGCAGAGATGATCTTGGTGCTACCATTGAGTAAAGGGTTGAGTTCTTTTACTACCATAAATTTTCCCAACAACTGAGTCTCAGAGGCAGATTCAAAGTCACTCTGCCTGACTCCTGGCTCTCACTCTTTCCACTGTGCCAAACTACCTCAACCTAATGGGACCCTACATTGGTGAGCTGGATTTCTATTTGCTCTTTTGGATTTGTGCAAAGATTGGAACTAGAAGAGATTTCAAAAGGTCATCTGGGTGATCCCGTGTCTTCAGGAAGGGAAATCATCCATCTATCCAAAAAGAAGTATTGATAGGAGCCCTTCTATTCCATGGAGATAAAGGAAACAGAGTAGCATGAGCATTGTAATGCTCTGCACTTTGAAAACTGTCGACCCTCTCTTCTCTGGAGTGAATAACTCCAGCTCTCTTATGGCCTTTTTCCCACCACCTACTTTATATCCACTTTTGGATGAACTTTTGAAGCTCTTTTCTGGATCTGTTAAAATGTCAGGAACAAAACCGTACATAGTAACCATGACTTTGATCAGCTGCTCGTTTTTGGCAAGGAAAGCTCCTCTTCTTAAAGGGATGTCGCTCAACTCAAGAGTTGTCTCCTGGAGCTCTTATGAGAATGAAATGTCCACATTTAGGGACTTAGCACTGAAAATATAGACAAACAGGATGGGCTCTGCCTTTATCAGGAATCTGGCCCTTTAGTCCCTGTATTAGTCAGTTCTCACACTGGTAATAAAGATGTATTTGAGACTAGGTAATTTATAAAGAAAAAGAGGTTTAATGGACTCACAGGTCCATGTGGCTGGGGGGGCCTCACAATCATGGCAGAAGGCAAAGGAGGAGCAAAGTCACATCTTACATGGTGGCAGGCAAGAGAGAGAGCATGCGCAGGGGAACTGCCCTTTATGAAACCATCAGATCTTATGATACTTACTCACTATCATGAGAATAGCATGAGAAAGACCTGCCCTCATGATTCAGTTACCTCCCACTGGGTCCCTCCCATGACACGTGAGAATTATGGGAGCTACAATTCAAGATTTGGGTGGGGACACAGCCAAACCTTATCAGTCCCTTTTGTCTAGTCATGCACAGGTAGATAATTACAGATTCTATTGTGTTTTTTTCCCCCCTATAAAATTTCCTTCATTGATCTGCCTGCAAGTCAGAGAGCCTCCAGACACTGAATAAAGCCTATGTTGCTGACAGTGATAACAACAAGTATAGTTTAATCAGGGCGCCCCATGCGCCAGCCCTGTGCTACGTGCTGCACGTGTCCTGTCCTGCTTCATTCTTGTGGCGAGCCTGCAAAATAGGCTCATTTCACAGTTGGAGAAACAGGCACAAAAAAGGGCCATGGTCAGACAGCCAGGACAGAGTGGAGCTGGACTTTCCTCTTGAGTCTGTCTGACTCCAAAGCCCATATCTTCCCCATCCACCATGCTGTTGTAGCTGGTGATGATGATGGATGACAAAATTACTTGAAATTTCCTCCTGGTACAGTCTGAATCTTATACAGTCCCATGTGGACCCTGAAGACCAGCACTCACAATCTATTACCAGCTCTGATATTCCAGTGTTCCTCTTAAATTCTTTATTCCACAGCAAAGAACTTAATTCTTTATATGCATCCATAACTAGCTGAGTATGAGTCCTTTTGTTTTCGGTAAAAATGATACATCCAAGCAAACTTTCTGAGAGTGAATGGGAATCTTGGCATGTTTTCCCCAAATCATTTAACTAAAACATTTAGAACCACTGTACTTCCCCTTATCCCCAGCAATTTCTGGGCATATTTTGAGTCCAGTTGGAACCCATTTATTATATAGCTTATTCTTACACACTGATTTTTCTCAAACGTTGTTAGTTCCTATAAGAAGTAAAGTACATGTTTTAAATGATAATATTAATCAGAGCTATGGTTTCTGGGTGTCTAGTTTCATGTTGAAGGTACCTGTAATCAGACACGAATGAACACACCCATTCTCAATGCACAGTTGAGGCCCTTTAAAAAATTCAGGACTGTAGTGACTGGTGTTTGTATCTTTGCCTGGGATTGGTTGTGCTCGTGTTTTATGGCAAGGGAAAAAGTAAGGATCAGTGTATGTGTCTAGATAGAGCATTTTGAGTTAGCTCTTAATGTTCATAGCACATTCTAAAGGCTGGGCCAGAAGTAACATTGTAATGATGATGTTAGGATGGCAAATACCCTATTGCACAGTGAAATGTCAAGTAGACCAGGATGTGGACCAGGGCCAGGACTAGGACATACTGAGGGAGTCACTTATCTTGGGTGTAAAATGTAAATAATCATAATCTTAAAAAGACAGGATCACCATTGCTGTTTTTTTTTCTCCTTCTTCCTCAGACACAATATGGCACTGTTACTGATGCTGACTTTATTGAAAATTTTGATACTTTGTCCACCATGGATTTTTTGCCTTAATTTTTTTTTTTTTTTTTTGAGAAGGAGTCTTACACTGTTGCCCAGGCTGGTGTGCAGTGGCGTGATCTTGGCTTGCTGCAACCTCTGCCTCCCAGGTTCAAGCGATTCTCCTGCCTCAGCCTCCTGAGTAGTTAGGATTACAGGCGCCCACCACCACACGCGGCTAATTTTTTGTATTTTTAGTAGAGATGGGGTTTCACTATGTTGGCCATGCTGGTCTTGAACTCCTGACCTTGTGATCTGCCCACTTTGGCCTCCCAAAGTGCTGGGATTACAGGTGTGATCTATTGTGCCCAGCCTGAATTTTGTTTGTTTGTTTGTTTTGTCTGGATCACTGAGGTTTTTTTGGTACCCTCTTACATTTTGCACTTGAAGCAAGTGCTTTGTTTTCTTTATTCAAGTCCTGGCCCTAATGGCAGACTTTATAAATAGATAGCAAAGTAACTAAGGGAAGAAAGTTAATAATGCATGTGCTTTTTATGGAAAAGTAATCCAAACCACACTTTTAAATATATGGTACCAAGAGGTTTTGGAAAATTATCACTGGTTGTGTCTTAAAGACATTCAGTTCAGTGTGCCGCTGTAACAAAAAGAACTAAAAATTGCTCAGGTTACAGAAAAAAAGTAGAAAGACATGAAAGAAAAGCAGCAGTTTGAACCAAGAGATAGAAATAGTTGTTCCCTAAGAGGTTAGGTTAAAACTGTTAGCTCTGCTATTTGAAGAGAGCAGTCATTCGGATGTAAGAGTTCTGGAAGAGGTGAATCAGCCCATTTTAGCCAGTACCTAGATGACTCTGAGGCAGATGGTCCTCTGGCCCCACTCTGGTAAACACAGTCCTGGAATTTTCTGATGCTTGTTACCAAACCTCAGTCAGAAGGGAAGAATCTTTGATGATGAGAGACAGAGCTTTTGAGTAAGGGATGCCAAGCAAAAAAGAGCACATACTGTGTGATTCCATTTCTGTAACGTCTTAGAAATGCAATCTAATCTATAGTGACAGAAAGTTGATCCCTGGTTTCCTAGAGAAGAGGATGGTGGGGAGGGATGGATCACAAAGGAACATAAGGATATTTTAGGGGTGATGGAAATGTTTGTCATTTTGATCATGATGACGGCTTGGGGGAATACATATGTCAAAATTAATCAAATTAAACAACAAATATGCAAATTTGGTATATTTCCATTATATCTCAATAAAAATTATTAAGAAGAGAAATAGGCCTGGTGTAATGGCTCTCGCCTATAATCCCAGCACTCTGGGAGGCTGAGGCAGGTGGATCACTTGAGGCCAGGAGTTCGAGATCAGCCTAGCCAACATGGTGTAACCCCATCTCTACTAAAAATACAAAAAAATTAGCCAGGTATGGTGGCACGTACCTGTAATCCCAGCTACTCTGAAAGTTGAGGTGGAAGAATCACCTGAGTGTGGGAGGTAGAGGCTGCAGTGAGCTAGGATTGTGCAGCTGAACTATAGCCTGGGCAGCAGAGCAAGACCCTGTCTCAAAAAAAAAAAAAAAGAAAGAAAGAAAGAAAAGAAAAGAAATATCCTGATGGACAAAGTAGTCTATGATATATGAAGAAAGATTTGCATGTTAGACTATATTTTTTTAATTATTTATGAAACTTTAAGTTAGTTCTCATTGAAAACATAAATCACTATGTGAACTTAAAAAAAATGGAACGAGATCCTTAATAGCTGAATATAATCCTGAAACTAAGGATGGTACAGTGTCATACTGTCACACAAAATCATGCTGGTTTCCTTTTCTCAGAGATAGAGCCCCCACTCAGTGGCTCATAATCTGACCCACGGGCCTATATCTCAGCCTGTGGTTATGTTTATATCTTTTTCTAACAAGAAACGTTTCACCAGATACCCTGTGATAGCCAAATAGAGAACACCAAGTTCTGTGAAAGTTTCCCATTTCTTCATCAAATAGTAACAATTTTGTCTTTTGTAGCTGGTTGGTTCTGAAACTGCTGAACATGGTGGTAATCTCTGGGAGCATGCATGTGACTCCATTTTGTACCCAGTCACTCTGACTGGAAATTGGGTGCCGAATTGAGTGATCAAGTGTGTCCTCTCACTGGGGTTGGTTACTAGACTCATGGGCATGAAACTCCATTCTTATTTGTTTCTCTGGATTGAATCCCAGCCTGCCTTCCCAGCCTCCTGTCTTGGTCCAGACATAACAAAGTATTTGCAGTTCTGTGTCCTTTGTACCCTCCAGGCCCACAAACATGCATTATGTTAGAATTTAGACCTCTATCACACCTATTCTCAAGCTAGCTAATCACTACTCACATTCTAAGAATTAGAACAAGTGTCACGTACTCCTAGAATTCCTCTCTGCACTCTTCGCACTCTCTCTGTCACTTTCGGAATCTAGGTGAGGTGTCTCTCCTTATGTTCCCATAGGACACCTTTGCAAATTCCTGTTGTAGCAATACCTGTATGGTGGGAAAACTGGCTCCTTAATTTTCTCCCATTCCCCTTATCCTATTACCAGAGTATATTTAGGACAGAGATTTTTTCTTTCTATTCTCTATCTCCTATACCTAGGCCTGGTGTCCTGTAGGAGCTTGGTCAATGTTAGTTGAATGAGTCAACAAATCTCTCATGTGTTCCAGAATCTTCTAAGGCATAGACAAGGAAATAGTCTTATAATAAATTCCAAATTATTTTCCTAAGTTGAATTTTATACATGCACTTTTATAATAAGAATAACAAGTGATGAATCAACCTGCAGGTGATGAAGATGGAAAATACCGGTGCTTAGCCTCTCCTTAGTGAATTAGCAAACAGAAAGATCAGCTGCAAAACCAGGAGAAAAAGGAGAGAGCTACACTCAGCCATACCCTCAAATCCTCCCTTGTTTTCCCCAAATTTTTGGACTTGTAAATTGTTTTGGTAATGCCTTTCGTGAATGAGTATTCTTAAACAGCGAATTACTTGTATGAATAATAATGCTTTTCCAATTATAGGTTGTTTCTCCTCTGGGTATCATTTTCAAGATCTTTATAAGAATAATTTTTAAGAATAATTATATAAAGAGACATTTTTTAATCCATTTGCCTAAAGATGAGAGCATTAACTAGAACAATTAAAGGTAGATTATTGCCGTTATGTGATCATCCAAAACAAACAGATACACGTTAGACTACATGCATACAAATAACTCAAAAAATTAAATCTGTGGTGGAAGTTTAGGGATTCTGTACTAAAGAACTCAAGCATTGAATTGCAGTGAAGCTGAATCATCTGGTGCACAGAAAATACTTGTACCATTCTCTGTGCCACCCTCGGCCTGCTGTCCCACACTGTCCTTCCCGCTCTGAACTGGTACATCTTGTATTCTACCCAGAAGAAAAAACAGAAGAGCTGGGATTCCTATGCCTGACCCAGGCTTGTCCCCAGGATGAAATTGTCCTTGGAAAGCGGAGTGCCAAATGAGATAGCAACAGGGCTTGATTGATGCCTGGGGCTCACCCATGTGCCAGGGCCAGGAAGGATTTTGGCTGCTGCCCAAGCACTGGTCACATGGCTGGGTTCTTTGTGGCTCAGCCCAGAAAAGCATTGATAGGCCCAAGAGAGTCCACAGGAGTGCGATTAATGAGGCCACTGTGATGGGCAAAGAGAATAAGGAATATATGCATTGTTCAGTACATTAACATCTTGTCTTCTGCGTTCCTTTTACTTTTTTTCTATTACTGCTTAATAACAGGAAGCTTGACAAGTTGGGTCAAATTCAACTAAGTGTGTTGACTTTTCACGATGAAAGAAGAAAAAAAAAAAACATCAGTTTGTGATGTGTTTATACTGGCGCTTTCTGATGAAGAAATATATTCCAGCCCATACAGTTTTTCCTTTTAAAATAGGTGGTGAAAACAAAGAGACTGTTAAATATTTCTACATATCTTCAGTAGATAATTGTTACTTATCTTTCAGCTATTCCATATCAATAAAGGACACAGCTGGTAATCCAAAAGGAAAGGATCTCTTGATGAAAGTGGTCTGCCATTCTTATTAAAGTCAACATACAAGATACATTCTTGGTGATTTTTGAACCCATAATTATATTTGTCTGACAATAATTGGCACTTAACGGTTTATAGAACACTTTCACTGAGATTTTCCTTAGTGAATCTTAACAACAATTCTACCAGTAATTTCTAATATTGGCCATGATTAGACTTTCAAAATTAGTCCACCACTTTATTCTCCCCCGAAAATGCCTCTGCCCCCAGCCTCGAGAGGATAAGTCAAAAGGAGGAAGTTCTGAATTGCAGACACAGAAAGCACATTAGTGAATTCTTTTTCCAGTTTATCATCTTGACTATCCTTTTACTGATTTGTTTGTTTGTTTTGTGTGTTTTTTAAAAAGCAAGATGGTCTGTGTAATAGAGGGCTTTCTTAAGCCTTAATTCTGTTGTAACTTACCTGGAATTAATCCTGAAAGTAACCTGTCCATTTCTTTACATTTCCTTTGCTTCTGGAGATAATCTAATTCCTGGAAGAAATTATTAATGCATCATTATTCTGGTGTTATGAAATTATCCAATTACATGGGGTAAAGAGATTTTTTAGAGAAATTCAAATAATTAAAATATATAGAGATTAACCAGTTAACCTCTGCTGTATACCAGAGGTATTACGTGGCAGTCTTTCAGCAATAATAGTCTGAAGAACTGTAATGGCTCACATTATATTTTCATTCTTTATTAAAGTTCCAAGTGATTCTCTGACTTACATTAAGCCTAAATTCATCTCTTTTAGACTTTGAGTCTGCAGACACATTTGTATATGCAGGTTTTACTTTCTGATATCCATAAGGCCTTTTAATTTAATAAAAATTAATTGAGGGCCCGTTGTCTTACACTGTGTGTGCACAATGAGAGAGAAACTAATAGGAACAGGACAAAAATCCCTGAAAATGACCTGATAGTATAGTGGAAAAGACAGCTACATAAACCATTACAGTTCAGTGTTAACAATGCTGAACTAAAGGTGTCAGTTCCTGGAACAGGGAAGCAAAAATAATTAGCTCAGTAAAAGCTTAGCATTATTCTGAACTCTTTTGGTTCATATCACACATCTGGTCCTCAGGCTATACCTTCCACGTGTGTATACAGAATGCGGCCACTTCCACCTGTAGGGGACCCCTCCCAGGCTTGGCAGAGTCACCATCCTCTCTTTCCAGATTCTTACCTCTTAACTGGTCCTCTGCTTCTTCCTGCCTTTCCCTCCCTACCCCCTGACCCTCCCCATCCTCTCCCACTCCTACCTTGCCACCAGTTTAGTCCATTCTCATTAAAGCAATGGACTGACACTGTTCAAACGTAAATTATATCACAACGTTCTGCTCAAAGACTTCAGTTTCCCCTCACGACTGTGCTCTAGCAGAATGGCATGGTCCCCTCCCCCAGGGGGGCACTGCAGGCAGGCTCCTACCTCCGGCTTTTGCTCTAGCTGTTTCCTCTTCTGCTAGGTTCTTCCCCCACATACTGGCATATTGACTCCCTCCCTTTCTCCAGGGCTTCTGGAAATGTCACCTTCTCAGCGAGGCCCTCCCTAGCTACCTCATTTTCAACAGCAATTTTTGCTCCCCAATATGTCTGTCCCCTTTCCCTGCTTTGTTTTCTAATGAGCACTTAGCACTACCTGTTTTAAATATTTTTTCTTCTTTATTGTCTGTCTTCACTAGAATATAGACATAATGAGGACAAGTGCGACAAGGACAGCAGTTTGTGTCTTTTACTAATCACTCTATCCCCAATGTCTAGAAGAGTACCTGGTACACAGTAGGTTCTCAGTTACTATTTCTGCAAGAAATGATTAGATGGTTGATGAATAGTACTGGATAAGTGACTTGACCATTCCTGATACCTTTACTGATTAAAGAGAGTTGCCAAGGAGGCTGGGTAGAGTCCCTTTGTCATCATGATCAAATGATCGCGCTGGTTTACCCAGTTTGGTCTCAGAAGAATCGGGGAGGTTAATCCCAGAAACCTCCCATATAGCATTGTAGCTGACACTGAAGTTTTCTTATATTTGCAACTTGCCCTCAGGAGAAAACATGAAAAGTTTAGGAAGGAAGTTCCTCAGTCATTTAGCTTCACAGAATGCCAAAGAGGAATGTGAACTTCAGATGGAGTTGAAAGGGAATTTATTACCACAGTTTCAGTTTCTTCTGTTTAACAAGCCTTCTTTACTTCAGTGCCTCCTGCATTCGTTGACCAGGAGTTAAGTGAGACTGTTTAAGCTGTTTCTTTTAGTAAATTATTTGTGCTTCATGCAATTTCACATGCATTCAACTTCTGACGATTACGTGAGGTGTAAGAATATACTAAAGGGAGTATGGTTTGCCAAGTATAGAAAATGAGATTTTGGGTGGAAAATGGCCTGATTTCATTGAATGATAACCCACAACCTTCTTTGGCAAGGCCATTGCCCGCTGTGATATTAGTACTATGATGCTAGAACCAACCATTTCTAGACTCAAGTATTAGGTTGGTGCAAACGTAATTGCGGGTTTTGCCATTGCTTTCAATGCAATTACGTTTGCACCAACCTAATATTACCTATCTTAGGGTTTGGTGGCCTTGCTGGGATGTTGATGTGACTTCCCTGCACTTAAGAGCGTGCATTGCTTTGGCCCCACTTTCAGAGGGTGGTGGAAGACTGGTTTAAAATATTGCTTCCTACTAAACATGCAGATACGGGCTTGAAAAAAAATAGTTGCACATGCTAATCACTCCCAAATCTGGATATATTTCAGGATGTTTTGACAGTTTTCCCCACATAACATCTGTACTTAAGAAGCCTCACGCTATTGGTAAAGTATTGACTTGATTTCTCTGCTCACATCCAGGGCGCTGCATGGTTTGCCCTGCTCTCCCCAGATCCCCCGCCAGGCGCTCCCCTACAGGCCTCTCCATCCTCCATGAGTATGAGCTTACACGGCCATTCATCTCCTGGTGGTTATGTGCACCATCACTGACAACTCCCTCTGCATCTCATACACACTGGGCTGCTCCCCTACTAAAATTTTCCGAAGCCACGTGTTACACATTCCTTTTCTCTGCCATGCTCCCAGCTGTTTTGTGCTGTTTTGATCTGTCTGTTTGCATAGCCCTGTCAGACTATATGCATGAAAGATATGTTGTCAACATGAATGATTTTGAAAATGTTTCTGTAAAGAACCTACCTCAGTTACCAGCAGGGAAAAAGAAGCTTGAAGCCCCAAGGAAGGAGGTCAGACACTCCTACTTGAATCTTTGCCAGAGGGAGACTCATGCACAGTGACAAAGAAAAGAAGCCCATTAAAATGTGACCACAATGTCTGCCCATATGCTGGATATGTGGAGTCTCTCCCAAAAAAAATAAGTAATAATAGTCAATGATGACATATAAAGAGGTGGGATCCTACCACAGAATGAAAGAATTTGTACAAATGTACATTAAAAGGAAATACTTCAGGCAGAACTTGGGTAAATATAATTATTAGCGGCCAGGCACAGTGGCTCACACCTGTAATCCCAGCGCTTTGCGAAGCCGAGGTGGGCAGATCACAAAGTCAGGAGTTCAAGACCAACCTGGCCAACATGGTGAAACCCCATCTCTACTAAACATACAAAAAATTAGCCAGGCTTGGTCATGCATCTGTAATCCAAGCTACTCAGGAGGCTGAGGCAGGAGAGTTGCTTGAACCCGGGAGGTGGAGGTTACAGTAAACCAAGATTGAGCCACTTAACTCCAGCCTGAGCAACAGAGCAAGACTCCATCTCAAAAAAAATTATATATATATATACACATATATATATACACAATTACTAGCTTATTCTTGGTCACCAAGTATTAATGTATCAAGAGACCCAGCCAGACTCAGACACACTGGAGAAGGGCATTTGGCTGTCCCACCCACAGCTTTCTGGAGAACTCGGTGGAGTCCACTGTCCTCATTGCCTGTAAAAATGACCTGATCTGAAGCTTCTAGATAAAAAGATAATGTCAGAATTATTCTTTCACTTAACCAGGTAAGAAAACCCAAGGCCCACAGCTCCTCAGCTGGATGATAGTGGCAAAATAGATGGGACCGGAAAAGGAAAGTCTAAGAAGACAGAGTACTTTTGTGACGGGAAAGAACTTAGAAGAAAATTCATTTAACAATAAAAGTTTGTTACTGATTATCAACCCTTTTCTGACCACGTCTTCAAAGGATGAATTTGGTATTTCAGATTGGAAAAAATGTTTAGCTTCTGGTTGCTTCTCCGATCTTTTCCCACTGACTCTGCTATATTTGACTGTAGACATTATAAAGACAATCTCTGAGAACATGTGTGGTATTTTGCTGTTCAAAGTCTAGCTAGGGCCAAGATATGTGGGTAAGATGCACTTTTTTTGGATTTTTTTTTTTCTTTAATCCTCCAACAAAGATTGGTCCCAACTTTGCATGTACTCCTTATGTTATTCAAATATCCTTGCCAATCTTTCACATGCTATCTTTGGCCAGTGTTCCCCTCGAAAGATAACTGAAAAAAAAATATGCTTTTTTTGTTTGTTTAATATCTGAAGTAAAACTGATGCAGCTGAGCTTGGCTTTATCAGCTCAGGCATTTTTGGATGACTTGGTCTCTCTGATTCACTCTACGAAACAAGATGCCCAATTGTTTCAACATTTCAATTTATTTCAGATTGTTTTTGACTTGACTAGTCAAAGCACTATTTCATGAACATTATTTGATGTGTTAGTACCCAGTGAAATTTTTATACTGAGATTTTCGCCTTAGAAAGAAGAAGTCATTTTTCCCTAAGATGTAAACATTCCGTGGGCAAGCAGCTAAGACCGTATACCCTGAAGTCCTTTGTAATTCTGGCTTTCTCTAATAAAACTATTTAGCCCAGTGAAACATAAAATATGTAATAAAAGTAAATACAATGAACATTCCAAACTCCTTCCTACCCCTTCTCAGTATTCAGGTTCTGGAGTTTACAATCTCATGTACCCTGTACTCTGCCTCTGCATTCTTGAATTCTTATGCTTTCTACCCCAAATAGCTGCAGGACTCCATTTAAATCCTATTTGATTCTTTTTACAGCTGAAACAGGACCCCTGAGGTCATTTCTAGACTAACCCTACTGCCTGATATGTGAGAATGTCCTCATCACACTGACCACTCCCAATTATTTTTAAACTGACTCTTCAAAGTTAAAAAATGTAACAGAGCCATAGAAATAGAAATGCTAGAACTTGCCTGTTTCTTTTTATCTTTCAGAGGAATGGTATTTTTTAAACACAAGCTTATGTCAGACATTGAACAGTCTCCACATGGGAATGTATGTTTTGATTAAAAGTTATTTAATATCTCTAGTTCCTTGGCATTATGCCTAAAGCTGGAGATATTCTTAGCTACAGGTCTTGTGCCTTCTTTGACTAGATTAAAAAAAAAATGGCTCAAAATCTAGAGAGAATAAATGGCATTCTGAAAATAGTTACTTGATTGTATATGTGTTTATATCACAGAGGATACTGATGTGTTGAGAATTAGGAATTAGAAAAGAATGTTGGTAAGGAGAAATGCATCAAAGCAACATCTTTCTATAGCTCTGTCACTGTGTCCATTGATTCCCGATGCTCAGCCTTTTGGTTAAACTTGGTTTTAGGGAGCTACATTTATATGGCGGACCTTAAGAATATAATTTTATGTAATCTTTATATAAAGTTTTCTTAACTTACATTTGTATTTAGATCAACAAGGTTAACCAAAAGACATTTAAGCATTGTGGTACTTAAAATATGATCTTGGGCCAGGTGTGGTGGCTCACGCCTGTAATCCCAGCACTTGGGGAAGCCGAGGTGGGTGGATCACCTGAGGTCGGGAGTTCGAGACCAGCCTGATCAACATGGAGAAACCCCCTGTCTACTAAAAATACAAAATTAGCCGGGCATGGTGGCACATGCCTGTAATCCCAGCTACTCAGGAGACTGAATGAGGAGAATCGCTTGAACCTGGGAGGCAGAGGTTGCGGTGAGCCGAGATCATGCCATTGCACTCCAGCCTGGGCAACAAGAGCGAAACTCTGTCTCAAAAAAAAAGAATTATCTTATTTTTTAACTGCTTTCAGTGTAAAATCATGAGCACAGATTCTCATAGCACCTAAATGTGAATATGAAAAAAAGACCTTTATTCTGATATACAAATAGAATTTTGACTCAATAAGTTATTTTATCTTCAGAGTTAGTATTGCTCTCAGCACAACCTCTTTTCTTTATCATTATTTTGAGGCGAAATATTTATGGGACATTGAATTATTTTTCCAGCTTTCCAATGGCATTTCATGCATTTAAATATTGATGTGACATAGTTAGAAGTTGGGCCCTCAGGACCTGTATTGTGTAATGGCATTGTGCTGCTATCATCATAAGATTCCTTTTTTTCCAACCCCCAAGGTCCTGTCTGTACTTGTTTACAGGTCATCTGGATAGCAACTAGTATGTGTTCAATACCATGAGTGTTATCATGGTAACCTTGACAACCAAGCTAGCTCTGATTTCAAAACCTCACATGCTGTATCATAAAATTGGAGAACAGAATTGACATTTAGCTACATGTCTGTCATATAAATTAAGCTCTGAGAACAATTCCCCTTAGAGCCATGTGCCTTCATAGGGAAATAGAAGGCACCAATTAGAACTATTTTATATATATTATAACACATTTAGGTGCTGGATATATTTCCTCAATTCTTTTTGTATAATTTTGAACCTCAGATATTCTCATTCTATTCTCACTGTGACAAAATTCATGGTGGCTTGATTTTATGATCAGAATGAAGCTTATAGCAGAGTCTCATCAGATACCTGATATAAATAGGATTATGAATAATAGAAAACTCAGCCCATAAAAAATGTAAAATTCAAAGCATTCTTGGCTTTACTGGGTACTGTTATTTATGCTGATTGTAAGTAAGACTGAGCACAGAATATTTCACAAAGTAAATCAGAATCCCAAAGACAAGACATTTCCTTTTCATTTATATATTTATGCGTGTTCTCACTCATATTATCCCAGCATCCAAGAATCTTGATATCTTTATTCAAGATGATTCTGAACATTCAGATTAATACATTCATCTGCTTTAAGTCCTAGGTCCTCTTTTATAATTTGGAAATATTTTAATCTGAGGATTTCTCCTCTATTTGTTGTGGTCTGGTGCAGCTTTTCTTGGATATAAATTTAAAGACACAGCTTGTGAATTACATTTAATGTAAGCACCCTACAGTTTTCTGCATTGCAAATGATTATTTTTAGAAATTTTATGGTTGCCTGCATATATTTGTTTGTCTTCATTGATATGTAGGGGGGAAAACTCATTAATGATTTAAAAGGAAGGTGTTTTGATTCATCGACTTGATTCTTCTCATTACATAAACAATAAAGGTAATAAATTAACATCTAATGAAACTGTAAGAGTTTATTTCTGAATTTAGCCACAAGATAGTCTTGAATCCTTGGGCATAACTTTTCTTACTCTTTATATCCTTTTGCCTCAGTGTTTTGAAAGTCATCATTCAGCACATTTTAACCTAGAATGATGGTTTATAATTCCTGTGAAGGATACCTTTTAGCAGATATTTATCAAACACCATAATTGGACAACTGTTTTGTAAAATAGTTCTTTGACTTCTAGAATGGTAAGTTATGATGGAAAAATGGAAGACCCTTATGTCAAAATTTACTATAAAGCAGTTTTTCTTTTCCCCATATACCTGCTTTGTATCTCATGTAACATTTGAGAAATCTGCTTCCAATATTTTCTCATCTTGTTAGCCATCAATCTAATTCTTGCCTAGTTACATGTTAAATATTACCTTCTTGCCTTACGTAGTAAAGAGTCAAAATTCCTGCAAATTCAGGATTTTTCTTTTCGGAAACAGATAAGTGGCTATGCTGTCTACATGTGTGCATAAGTGGGAAGAAGGGCAGAAATCCTTCTGTGTATTTGCTGACCCTGTACAGCAAATACTTGTTACATTTTCAGTAATGTTTAAACTGTTTGCTTTATCTCATTGGGATGAGTCATCATCACCTTTATGTTGTTTAAACTGGTGAAAGGTAGTCTGTATTATTTTCTTTTCTCTTGAAACTATTTCTTGTGATGAAGAGAAATAGTTCAGCATGTTGTGGTTCCAGGACTGAGACAAGTTTGGGTTATCATCTCTACCATAAAATAACTTCATCAGAAACGTCAATGCATCAGCATTCTGCAGTGCAATATGGACATGAACTGTTAGGCTGTGTTGGTGCTGGAATGTGGGGGCTTATCAGGCTGTTTGCATGACTCCAAGATGTGTTTTAATATCTGGTCTTTTCTTTTTTTTTTAAACTGTGACATGAGATGGCATTAGAAGGATGGGGTTTGGGAGGAACCATAATGGTAAAAGAAAAAAAAAATGTTAAAAGGCAATACAAGCTTCTTTTGTGATTTCCTTTTAGGTCCGATGTTGTGGTCCTCTGTTTTTCGATCGCTAATCCCAATTCCCTAAATCATGTGAAAAGCATGTGGTATCCAGAAATCAAGCACTTTTGCCCTCGAACACCTGTTGTCCTTGTTGGGTGCCAGCTTGATCTCCGCTACGCCGACCTGGAAGCTGTTAATCGAGCCAGGCGCCCATTAGCAAGGTAAGCCAAGGGAGTCAGTGTTTCCCTGTCCTGGCCAAGTTAAAATTTACAGGCAGCAGGTGTCTCTGTAGCCTGGTGTTCTGCTCTTCAACACTCCTGGATCCCATCAATCAGCCATGGGCTTTAAGTCAGCCCATGAATCATGAGGGGTGTGCCCTGAGCCCTTCTAACAGGCACCATCATCTCTGGTGTCAGAACTCATTTTTGTCAAATGATTGGACAGCACTTGAAGTAAATTCTCTAATTATGAAAGGATGTGAATAAAAGCACTTTGAAAAGCATAAAGTATTAGACAAAATGTTGGTTACTCATAATAACGTCATCCTTGAAATTATAATTATTACAATAAAATTAATTAACACTTAGAGGTATCTGGGCTCCAGAGAACATCAGATTCATACAAACACACATACTGAAGTGTTTTTCATCTTCCTTGTATTCCTCAGTCCAACCTGTTACAGTATTTCATTCTCAAGATGACACTGTCCATTTTTTGAAAATAATTTGGACCTATAGTGCAAAACAAACAAATACTGCTTTTTAAATCTCTCTAGTGGTTATATTTTTAAGTATCACAAATGTAAAATACAACTTAAAGGAGAATTTGTTTCAGTATATATAAAATGTAGATATTGATTTTGGTGGGGTATATTAGTCCATTCTCATGCTGCTAATAAAGAGATAGTTGAGACTGAGTGATTTATAAAAAAAAGAGGTTTAATTGACTCACAGTTTAGCATGACTGCAGAGGCCTCAGGAAATTTACAATCATGCGGAGGGGAAGAAAACACATTCTTCTTTGCATGGCGGCAGGAGAGAGAAGAATGAGAACCGAGCAAAGGGGGATGCCCTTGATAAAACCATCAGATCTTGTGAGAACTTACTCACTATTATGAGAATAGCATGGGGGAAGCCGCCCCCATGATTCAGTTACCTTTCACCGGGTCCCTCCCATCACACATGGGGATTATCAGAATGACAATTCAAGATAAGATTTGAGTGGGGACGTAGCCAGACCATATGGAGGGAAATACATTTCTTAAAATGTAAGCTCCCTCAAATCCCCTTTATAAAATAAACAACTTTTTATGTTTTTATTTTTATGTTGAACTTTTTGGCTGGAGAGCATTCCTTTTCAAAAAATTTTGATATTAATATCTTCCTCTAGGCTGGGCACAGTGGCTCACGCCTGTAAACCCAACATTTCAGGAGGCCGAGGTGGGAGGATCGTTTGAGGCCAGGAATTTGAAACCAGCCTGGGCAACAGAGTAAGACCGCGTCTCTAGAAAAATAGAAGTAAAAAAAAGATCAACCAGGACTAGTGGTGCACTCAGCTACTTGAGAGGCTGAGGTGGGAGGATCACCTGAACCTGGGAGGACAAGGCTGCAGCGGGCCATGATTGCACCACTGCACACCAGCCAGGGTGACAGAGCGAGACCCTGTCTCCAAAAAAAAAAAAAAGCAAACAGCAACAACAACAAACAAAACCTTATTTTGACATTTACCTAATAGGCTTATTACAAAATTTTATATTGACAACTTTTTATTCTTTCCAAGCAAAATTAAATGGTACTTTCTTTAGAAAATTTCTGATGTTCTAGGTATGTTTTACATTAAATTTCTAAAAACACTTTATATTCAGTTTCCACAATCCTTCTGTTCTTCAATGCATGGACTAGGAATTGAATATTAGGAGCCACATAGAGGTTAGGAAGACCGCAGTAAGTGAGAGACTGTCCTGGCCTTGGCAACTTTCTGTATAAAAAGAGTAGGTTATGACAATCAGACCTCACAATCATGGACTGGAGGAGAGTTGCAGAGCTGCAGAGAACAGTGGAGAGGACAATCCCTTCTACGGAGCAATTCTAAGAAGATTTTGTGAAGGAGTTTGTATCTGAGCTAAGCCTTGAAGAGTTTCATCAGTTGGTAAATTTCAAGTCAGTCTTAAGAACAAGGAGCACAATGCTCACAGGAGCAAACTTTTTAAGTTAAACCTTCTTCCCTGCACATCCCTTCCACCTCTGTCAACACCCTATAATTTCCCCTCCTTTCCATCTAAGTCGTCAACTCCAAATTCTATCCAGTATCACCTTTTTCCTCCGAAGACCAGTGTCTGTCCTATATATTACCTTTGGTGTTGAAAGCCAAATATTTATATAAGAAGATAAGTTCCTAAGGGTATGTGTTAGAATCAAGCAAGTGTTTGTAATGAGTGTCACAACAAAGTACTTCCTGCCTGTGTTCTGGAACCCATCTATGCCTTTACCATGGTTATGCCATAACCCCAGCACTGTCCTGAGTCTACTGTTTCCAAAGATTTGTCCTCCCAGGGTTTGATTAGATTGTAAATTGGCCTTGTGTGCCAACCTAAACGGTACGGACTTTATTCCAGGGGCTTTGTGAAATCAGAGGAAGTTAAAACAGAACTGCCGCCAAGTCATAGCTGTTTTATATAAGGACTTTTCTTGCAACAGTGAGGACTTTAGACTAAAATGTGGGGAGTGGGTGTGAAGAAAGATTAGTTAAGGGGCTGATGCACCAGTCTAAGCAAAAGATGATGATGGCTTGAAGAAGGGATTGGAGGAAAAAAGAAGGGGAGGGTTTGAAAGAGAATTCATAAAATGCAACAGAGACTAGGAGTGGGAAAGTCTTGACTCTAGTTGCTTAACAGAGGTCTCTCAGCAGCCTGCAAATGTGACCTCAGACAAACCCTTTAACCTTTCTGCCTCAGTTTCCTCAGAATGTAGAACAGAAATAATACCTCATAGGGCTATTGTTTGAGGCTCAAATGAAAAATGTATATGAATGCATTTTAAAGTTATAAAGTAAAATTCAAGCATAAGATGCTGTTGATAAAGATGAAGGTGATGAAGAGAGTAGTGATAATGATGATAACAGCTAACATTTATCAGGCACTTACTGTGGACCAAATACTATGCTTAGCATAGTCATGCTAATAATGTAAACCTTTCAATAGTTCTTCAAGATATGATTACTCATTATTATTATTATTCCTGTTTTACAGTTGGAAAAACTTATGTTTAATGAGGTTAAGTAACTTACCCAAGATACTTAGTAAAGGGATGATACTTCAGTTTCTGTGGTTACTGCTGAGAGCATTTGTTTTTTAAAGAAGTAAAACTCTCCCTGTTTAGGCACATGGTCACGTAAATGAAAAATTCTAAGGAATCTACAAAAAAAGCTTCAGAATTAACATATTAATTTAGCAAAATAACAGGATAAAAGGTCAATGCACAAAAGTCAATTGTATTTGTATAAACTAAGAAGTGAACAATTGGAAAATAAAGTTTAAAAACAATGCCATTTATAATAACATAAAAACATGGAATATTTATGGATAAGCTTCACAAATTATGTGCATTGAAACTCTGAAATATTTGAAAGCATTATTTTTTCCTGCAATCATAGCTCCAGTTGAAAGACTTGAGGTGGTGGCAGATTTTTCCGGAGACTAAAAGTCTGACTAGAGTTTTCAGTGTATAGTTCCATTAGGTGCTTAAATAGGCCCTGGTTACTATTTTTTTCCTAAAATAAGGCTTATTATAATTTTTAAAATGTTCTATTTCAGGCCCATAAAGAGAGGGGATATTTTGCCCCCAGAGAAAGGCCGAGAGGTAGCAAAGGAACTTGGCATACCATACTATGAAACAAGCGTGTTTGACCAGTTTGGGATCAAGGATGTGTTTGACAATGCAATCCGAGCAGCTCTGATTTCCCGCAGGCACCTGCAATTCTGGAAATCCCACTTAAAGAAAGTCCAGAAACCTTTACTTCAGGCACCCTTCCTACCTCCAAAAGCCCCTCCACCGGTCATCAAAATTCCAGAGTGTCCTTCCATGGGGACAAGTGAAGCTGCCTGTTTACTGGACAATCCTCTGTGTGCCGATGTTCTGTTCATCCTTCAGGACCAGGAACACATCTTTGCACATCGAATTTACCTTGCTACCTCTTCTTCCAAATTTTATGATCTGTTTTTAATGGAATGTGAAGAATCCCCAAATTGGAGTGAAGGAGCTTGTGAGAAAGAGAAGCAGAGCAGAGATTTCCAGGAGCAGATATTGAGTGTCGACCCAGAGGAGGAAAGGGAGGAGGGCCCACCTAGGACACCTCAGGCCGAGCAGTGGAAGTCTTCAAACAAGAGCCTAGTGGAGGCTCTGGGGCTGGAAGCCGAGGGTGCAGTCCCTGAGACACAGACCTTGGCCGACTGGAGTAAGGGGTTCATTGGCATGCACAGGGAAATGCAAGTCAACCCCATTTCAAAGCGGGTGGGCCCTGTGACTGTAGTCAGGATGGACGCCTCAGTCCAGCCAGGCCCTTTTCGGACCCTGCTCCAGTTTCTTTATACAGGACAACTGGATGAAAAGGAAAAGGATTTGGTGGGCCTGGCTCAGATCGCAGAGGTCCTAGAGATGTTCGATTTGAGGATGATGGTGGAAAACATCATGAACAAGGAAGCCTTCATGAACCAGGAGATTACGAAAGCCTTTCACGTCAGGAAAGCCAATCGGATAAAAGAGTGTCTCAGCAAGGGGACATTCTCAGGTGAGTGGGCTGCGGGGCAGAGCCATTAATACCTTTGATTGTATTTCATTGAACATTAGCCAGACACGAGCAGGAGAAAGAAGAACCATAGCTAACATTTATAAGTGCTTATTTTTTCCCATGTACCTTTCTAAGCTACAGTCATTAACTTCTTTCATCCTCATCAGACTTAAAGGTTAAATGTGATTGTCTCCATTTTGCAGATGGGGAAACCAAGGGCCAGAGAGGTTAGCTAATCTGCCCATGGTCACACCAGCAATAAATGGTAGAGCCAGGATTTGAACCTATGCTTTTGTGGGTATCAAAACCTGTTCCATAAACCACCGTGGTACCACACTGCTTCTCAAGAGTGGATCAGGGACCCCGAGTCTATCTCCAATGGGCTTGTTGCATACAATTCCCCTTCAGAATCTATTCTCTGACCAAGTCTATTCTCCATTGACCCTTCAGCACTGACCCTTGACAAAAATCAGTGAGCTCAAGTTCTGAGGCCACTAAAGTCCTTGAGGCAATTTTGGTGGCCCTCCACCTTCCTACGAAGGGTGCCTCATCTGTTTCCATCCACTCTCCTTTTCTGTCCTCATGCTCCTTGGCCCTGCACTTCTGTAGTTTTCTTGCACCTCCTGTGCCTTTGATAACTATGCCATTTGCTGCCCACAGCACCCTTTCATAATTGCTAAGCCTGCTGGTGGCCCGCATCCAATATGGGTTATTGACCCATGTTTGCACTGTCTTACACTTGGACTATTTTTGTTCTGAAATTGTCCTCTGGGCGGGTGTGTGGGTGTGTGTAATTTCATTGTAAAATGTTGACTTCCTGACTTCTATTTATATGGATACCTCTACTTTGTCTTTATCTTTATAATCCCTGCTAGGGCACTACACATTTAGTAAGTGGTTCCTGAAGACTCAGTTCATTCATTTTAAAGCTTATGAGTAGTATTTACTTCAAACACTGGCCATTGTGGTACAGAAATAGTCTTGAAAATCAATGAAAAGAATATGTTACAAACCTACAGTAACTTAAAAGTGAGCCTTAGGTAGAGCTGATTAAATCACCCCCTCCTTACTGGAGAGGCATAATAATCAAATACAATGTGGGAGTCTCAGTTAGATTCTGTTATATTTTTTTACCAAAAAAAAAAGCTATGAAATACAATTTAGAGATAATTGGAGAAATTTGAATATGAACTATATGGTGGATGATAGTAGGGAATTATTTTTAATTTTCTTAGGTGTAATCATGGTATGGTTATTTAGGAGACTGTTGTTATTTTGGGAAAACTTGTGATAAGGTAGTTAGGAGTGAAGTGCCATGCTATCTGTTAAAAAAAAAAAGTCTATACACATATATAGAATTATACAAAAATACACATATAGCCGGGCATGGTGACTAATTTGCCCATAGTCCCAGCTACTTCAGAGACTGAGACAGAAGGATTACTGGAACCTGGCAGTTTAAATCTAGCCTCAGCAACATAACCAGACCTCCCAACATCTCTTAAGAAAACAGTAATTCGGTTATATTTCGATATAGCATACAAGTAGAGCATATTATAAACGTAAGGTTTAATTGAGTATTAATAAGTAAAATGGTGTAAATTAAAAATATACCTAAAACAAACATGCCAAAATGTTAACAAGGGATAAATGAGTGGTCATCATACTGTTTATTCCACTGTTGTATATGCTTGAAGTTTTGCATAGTAAGGAGGAAAAAATATTCCCTCCTTTCTGGTACTTTCTGGTTCAGAGAGTTTGTACCGTGACTTTATGTGTGATGATGTTAAATGCAGCTTGCTCCCTTAGGTGGGAGCTGGGTGTGCCAAAGCCCAAAGATGGGGATTGACATAAAATCAGTAAGTAAAGACAAGCGAGAGAGTGAGAGAGACGCAGGTCAGTGGATATGGGAGCAGAAACCTTGGTTGAAGCTCTCAGCAAAGTTGGCTCATGGTTGTGTTTCCTCAATTCCTTGGCAGATGTGACATTTAAATTGGACGATGGAGCCATCAGTGCCCACAAGCCACTGCTGATCTGTAGCTGTGAGTGGATGGCAGCTATGTTCGGCGGGTCATTTGTGGAAAGTGCCAACAGTGAGGTACGTGCCTTCCTAAAGCATAGTGGTGTCTTTATGAATATGCGTGTGCCTGTGTATTTATATAAAGTGGGTAAATAGCCAGATGACTCTAATCCTTAAACTGGCTCCATGAAATAGCTCCTTAGCAGTGCTCGAGTGTTTGGTCGCCTTTCTCTTAGCTCTGCAGTTTTGAGGAGTTATTGTTTATCGGTCACTTGTGTGGGGGCACCTGGGTGCTTTACATGCCATATATCTTTTCATCCTCAGAGCCATCCTCATCCATGAAGACAAGATCAGCTGTACCTCTTGCAAATGTCACCAGGCATGGTACTATCAAAACCAAGTACAAGAGGAGCATGTCTCCCAGTAGTTCAGAAAGTGAGAAGAGTTGTTCAGCCACCTAAGTCCTGGGCTTAGCTGTGCCCCTAACCAGACAGGGGATCTTAAGAAGCCACATTATTGTGCCTCAACCTCCTCATCTGCAAGCTGAGGGAGGCTCTAGTTTGTCCTTTAGGTTACCATGAGCTACAATACTATGTAAGGCTCTGCCCTGAGTTTGCCTGTGTTGAGGGGGTATGAGGGTTTGCTAAGTTTAGGGCAACAGTAATGGAGCGAACGTTTACTCCCCTGAACACACCTCTCAAGGTACTTAGGTCTAGTGGAAGTAGTTGCATCACTTGTCAGCCACTGGCTCTATCTCTAGAAGAGGGATATGCTTAGAGCAGGGCAAACAACATCTTGGAGACCCTATGTCTTTATCTTTCTTGTTGTTTTACTTTTAACTGACAAATAATAATTGTACATAGTTATGGGGTACCTGATGTTTCAATATACATATATTGTGGAATGATCAAATCAGGCTAATTAGCCTATCCATCACCTCAGATGTTTACCATTTCTTTGTGATGAGAACATTTAAAATCCTCTTTTAGCTATTTTGAAATATATCCAGTACCTTATTGTTCACCATAGTCACCATACTGTGCAATAGAACACCACAAAAAAATTATAGGTGCATTAGAGTATATGCAACTGTGGTCCTAGGTCCTTGGGAGACTGAAGTGAGAGGAACACTTGAGCCCAGGAGTTCAAAGCTACAGTGAGCTATGATTGTGCCACTGTACTCCACCCCAGGAGACAGAGTGAGACCCTGTCTCTAAAAAAACAAAAGACAAAAAAAAAATGTACACCAGAACTTATTCCTCCTTTCTAACTGAAACTTCGTATATTTGACAGATAGCTTTCCTTTCCCCATCCACCCACTAATCCCAGCCTCTGGTTATCACTATTCTACTCTCTACTTTGGAGTTCAACATTTTTAGATTCCACATATAAGTGAGATGCTGTGATATTTGTCTCTCTAAACCTGGCTTATTTCACTTAACATAATGTCCTCTAGGTTCACCCATGTTGTCTTGAATGACAGAATTTTCCTTTTTTAGGGCTGTATAGTATCCCATTGTGTATATGTACCACATTTTCTTATCCAACCATCCACTGATGGACACAGGCAGACTCTGTATCTTGGCTATTGTGAATAGTGCTACAATTAACATGGGAGTACATCCTCTTTGTCTTTCTACAAACTGTTGGAAAAGAAAAAAATTCAATTCAAGCACTTCTAACTTTAGGAGTAAGCAAGCATTTTTGTGGAGTTTTGCAAGTATTTTTAACATCTTTTTTTAAAAAGTAAAAATAAAAACATGGGTATACCCATGCCGTTTATTGTCCTAAGAGGCTTGTTTTGCTTGTCTCAGCATCTTTCCAAATTTTTCAAAGAAACACAGAAAACCATAGCTAACTTTTCAAATGAGGCAGTAGCACAAGAAATTCGAGCACTCCCATTGTGACCCAGGAGCCTGCATTTGCATCCCTAAGTAGGGAAACAGAATCCTAGAATCACAAGCCTTGGATAGCAGGGGCTAAGATTACTAGGCCACTCTCATGCATCCAGAACAAACTGCCGCTGCTCCTAAACCAACCGCCCCCCACCCCACCCCCAGCAAAGGTCTATCTGCTTTTCAGGGAAAAAATATTAGAGTTATCCTGATGGCCTCTTACGGTGTCTAACAGCCTTTCTAAACCAGGAGATTCTCACCTGTGACTAATGAAAATGTCTCCTGAGCTTGGGTCAAAGGTGTTTTGGAGCATCATTACTAAGACAACTGCAGTACATGGAATCTGCACAGTTACAGGACTGTGGGACTCAAATTGCAACTCCTCCACTTACAAGTGACTTGGGCAAGTGACTTAACCTTTCTTGGCTCTAGTCTTCCCATCTGGAAAACAGTTATAACCCATACTTGGTTGTGGGGTGTAAGAGTCATTACTTGCAAAGCACTTCAGAAGCATTAAATAAATGGTAGCTGCCGCTGGACTTATTCTGATGTTGTTGGTAGTGATGATATTCTTTCCCTCTTGTATCCCGGAAAAAGTTAGGGTAGCCACCAATTTGTAAAACCTCATCCAGTTGGTATTTCACTGACTTCAGCAATCTCTGGAGATAAAGAGCTGGGAGGCTTGCTCCCCTTCTTTGTCCAGCTCACTGAAGTGAGTGCTGATTGTGCAGCTGAGGACCTGCTATTCACAGAGCAGGGAGAAGTTGATCGAGGTCAGGAACGCAGGCACAAAGGGACACTGTCAGAGCTGACCTCACGAATGCTAATCTCCTTTATCCCTTCCAAGAATGGACTGTAATCGTCTCCAGATTAAAATGTGCAGTAGAGGTGACCAAAACAAAAACTTGGCAGCAAATGTGAATGCACACGTATATGGTTGTTTGATAGCCTCTCCTGGAGGAGGCCACCTGTTTAGCACCCCCTGCTGGAGAGACGAGGTCCCTCGCCACTTAGAACTGGAGTTGAGGCTGATAGGTTTGTATAGATTCAAACCAGCTCAAAAGACAAAGACCATGGAACCAAGCCACTGAAGACCTGTGCCACAATTCCTTTAGCCAGTATATTGAAAATGCAGTGAGCTGTCGACATTCTCGCTCCTTCCCGTCCCTTCACTTCATTTCCTGTGCAAACTGTAATACAGTCTCAGCCTGACCTTGGGCAAGTGGCTCACTCTAAACCTGTTTCTTCATCTGTAAAATGGGGATAACAAGAGAACCTTCGTCAAAGGGCAGAGAAGGCATGAGAGGACATGTGTAAAGCATTGAATTTGATGCCTAGAACATACAAATGTTCAATAAATGTTAGCGACTACTAAGCTAGAGTTTTCTTGTTAAATTCTTTCCGTATGGGGTTAAAGGTATTTGCCCTGGAAAGCTCTAAGTTAAAAAGCCGCCAGTCCCCTTTCTAAAGTAGGAAAGTACAATTCAGGTGTACTGAATTGTTGCAGGGGAAAGGCACTCAGTTAATGCTCCATGATTAACATAGATCCATGTTCACACTTGGGATTTGGCCTTTGTAGGCCACCTTTTAACTTTCTATTCTCTTGAGAAAATCTGAAAATCTGATGCCTGCCACCCTCCTGCCCCCCACCAGGAAGCTCAGCCTTTTTTGGAGAATTAATAGAATTAATGTGCATATCCAGAAACAAATGAAATATGCCTATGTCCATTGATTTTAATTTAACTTTTTTGTCATTTAATATTCAGGAACACATTGTATCTTACTTCTATTTTTTCTCATTACTTTTAATGTAGCAGTAAGCATAATTCTCTCCCCAGAGGTACTCAGCAAGTGGTTCATTAAAAATGCATGCCTGGGTTGTAGTAAGCAATGCTTTGGATCTAGGATACTTTCTCATTCTCTATGAGACTGTCTCTAATTATAAGCCTAATAGTCTCAGCTAATCTTCACAATTAAAATTTTAAACCAACTAAACTTCAAGATAGAACATTGTTTAGGGTAGCATTATATTCTCTTTGATAACTCTTCTTTTTTTAAGAAAAAAAAAAAAACTATATCCAGCAGGTAGGATGCAAATTTTTTTTATTTCATTATTTATGAAGCTTTGCTTATACTATTTTTAAAGTGCTATAAATAAAGGTCTTTCTGTTGTCATGCAGTTAATTATAAATGTTGAAATCACAGAAACAGGCTTTTTTAAAAATCAGCCATGAGGGGAAAAAAATGCAAGCTCCAAAAGTGTTCTGAGTTTATTCTAATTTGATTTTTTTTCCTAAGGGTCTCTAACGTTATTTGCCAAATAGAGCCATCACTTCAAAAAATGTTAACATTATATTCAGCTAAAAGAAGATAGCAGGTCATAGGTGATTACAAACATCGGGACACTTCGAGGGCATTGAGGGTATTTGGGCAGGGTTGCTTACTCGAATCTGTCATCTGCTGCAGCCAGAAATAGTTTCTTTTTATTTAGGATGTTCATTTTGCTATTTCTTCTTTAAGTCATGACTTAGAACACACTCTTGCCAAAAAATGCTAAGGTAATCTGAAGATCTTCAAAACCCAGAGTTTCTGTGAAGAAAGAACTTTTAACAGCATCTATTCCAAATTCCTCCCATGTAACAGGTGACGAGACTGAGGGTGAGAGAGGGTGAGTGATTTATCAAAGGTCACGCAGCACTTTAGTGATATATCCCTGGGCCTGCCCCAGGCTCTTGCACTATCACTAGAGGCATTGTTTTCAGAAGCACCAGACATCCCCATCTCTGAGAGAGCAGGTGTTAACAGGAAGCTCTGGGACTTTGTGTATTAACAATTACTAACATCTTAGAGCACTTAGCACTTTGTAAAATGTGAGTACTTTCACTATTAAAATGATTCAAATTTTAAAGTTTCACAACTCAACCTTCAACTGTCTAAAAAACTATACTAATTGTATTAGTCCATCTTCACACTGCTGGTAAAGACATACTAGAGACAGGGTAATTTATAAAGAAAAAGGTTTAATGGACTCACAGTTCCACGTGGCTGGGGAGGCCTCACAATCATGGTGGAAGACAAAAGGCACATCTCACATGGCAGCAGGCAAGAGAGACAGTGAGAACCAAGTGAAAGGGAAAACCCCTTATAAAACCATCAGATCTCGTGAGACTTATTCCCTACCACTAGAACAGTCTGGGGGAACCGCCTCCATGATTCAATTATCTCCCATCAGGTCCCTCCCACAACACGTGGGAATTATGGGAGCTATAATTCAAGATGAGATTGGAGTGGGGACACAGCCAAACCATATCACTAATCCAAACATTATTTCCTCAAAGAAATGAAATGTTACACGTTCCTACACACAGAAACAAATTTGTTTGGATATCTGTAAGTAAATCCATTATTTGTGTAAGATAAATGCACATGTATGTAAACATACATGTATGCGAGCATACACACCGTGTAACTGGTGCTAGATTTAGTTGAATAATTATTCATATGTAGATACAGCTGGTTAAAGGGAAGAATAACATTCCATCATCTGTATATTGCAGATGATCTAGCATGCCCAACAGCTACTTTATTTTAAAATAATCCCAGTAATAGTTTCAACTCATTGAGTTCTATTTGTTGTAGAGGTTGTGCTGGAAACCTGAAATGATCATGCTTATCAAATCATTTATGGTAATGACTTATGTAACTCATTTATGGAATCATAATTGTTGTTTTCACCAACCATGTCTGAAAGTGGGGGATAAATTCCTTAATATTTCTAGGAATTTTTCTAAACCTTCCCTGTGATATGTTAAAGGACAGGTCTACCTATCTGAAAGGATATTCCCTCTCTGAGGTGGCTAATGGCTGCATAGGAGAATAACAAAGAAGGTTTCTATAGCTTAGAACAGTTCTGGAGCCACACTGCCAGAATGCATAAGCCATAAGCACCCTGTAAAATGTGGAGCCATTATACATACATACATAACACACTCTTTCTCTCTCTCTCACTGTTTCTCTCTCTCTCTCTCTCTCTCTCTCTCTCTCTCTCTCTCTCTCTCTCTCTCTCTCACACACACACACACACACACACACACACACACACACAGTCATCCCTCAGTATCTGTGAGGGATTGGTTCCAGGACCACCCCCCCACCCACTTAGACACCAAAATCCATGAATGCTCAAGTTCCTCATATAAAATGGCAATGTATTTGCATAGATCTGTGCACATTCTCCTTTATACTTTAAATTATCTGTAGAGTGTTTCTAATACCTAATACAATGCAAATGCTGGGTAAGTAGTTGTTATACTGTATTGTTTAGGAAATAATGACAAGAAAAAAGTCTGTACATGTTCAGAACAGAGGCAGTCATGCCTTTTTTTCAGATATTTTTGATCTACAGTTGGTTCAATCCACAGATGTGGAACCCACAGATATAGAGGTCTGGCTCTGTGCCTGTGTGTGCCTGAGTGTGTGTGTGTGTGCCTGAGTGTGTATGTGTGCCTGACACTGTGTGTGTGTGCCAGAGTGTGTATGTGTGCCTGACTGTGTGTGTATGCCTGAGAGTGTGTGTGTGTGTGCCTGACTGTGTGTGTGTGCCTGAGTGTGTGGGTGTGCCTGACAGTGTGTGTGTCCCTGAGTGTGTGTGTGTGTGCATGTGCATGTGTATGGAGAGAGAGGTGCGATCATATAAAATATATAGAAATAACAATGTTATAAAGATGTAATCATATATAATATATAGATGTATATCTTTATATGTTATATAGAGGTTTATTAAGTACGAGAATTAAGAAGTCCATAACTGGCCAGACACAGTGGCTCATGCCTGTAATCCCAGCACTTTGGGAAGCCAAGGCAGGAAGATAACTTGAGGCCAGGAGTTTGAGACCAGCCTGGGCAGCATAGCAAGCCCGCCATCTCTACAAAAAAAGAATTAATAAAATAAATTAGCCGGGCATGGTGGTACTGCCTGTAGTCCCAGCTACTAGGGAGGTGGAGGTAGGAGGATAGCTTGAGCCCAGGCCCAGGCTATCATCAAGCCACTACTGTCCAGCCTGGGCAACAGAGTTAGACCCTGTCTCAAAAAACGAATAAAATAAAAAAGAAAGAAAAAGAAGTTCATAATTGTTCATCCTTTTGAAGTAGAATTCTTACAAACCATTAATAAAATATGATGCTTTATTGTTGTAACTCAAACCTGTGCTTCTGTGGCATTAAACGTTTCCATCACCGCTCAGCAATTCTGAACATACACTTTCACGTCATACTCCCTGGGTTTAAATCCCAGTCACCACTTCCTAGCTCTGTGACCTTGGACGCAAGATTTAAATGAACCTCCTTGAACCTCCATTTCCTTTTCTGTAAAATGGCAAAAGTAAGTCTCTTCTCTCTAGGGTAGATATAAGCGTCAAATTAAAGAATGTGTGTGGAAAGCTTAGCTCAGTGCCTGTGCATAGGATGCCTTCAATTACGATTAATATTTGTAATTGTCGGTATTCCAATACTCCAAGTGGTACAGTTCTGAACTACTCCAGGGCCTGTCTCATGGAGTTAGAGACCTAAAATAAAGAGTAGCTGCTACACAGTGTACATCTCCATTAATCCATGCCCACCTCTCCAGCTCTCCACCTCCCAGGCAGTGCCTGGCTCTCTAGCAAGCTCTAGCATGCATTTATATACACAACTACAGGCACTCATGAAGGAGACTGTGGGAATCCCACAGGGGACAGTTCACCTGTACCCAGTCATACTCCCCTGGAAGTCCTAAGCAAGGACTCCTTTGGATTCTCTGAATCTACTGATAACTGATAATGTTCCAGTAGTTCTGAATCCATGTGGTTGTAGGAAAAAATAATGAAGTGTATATGTTATGTAGTACATTGTAATATATTGTGTATATACTGAAAGAATGTCGAAATCAAGCTGGTCACTGTGGCAGCTAGGGTGGTTGCTCAGCCTCATCCTCTGTTTTGACATCTTGGAGAGCTAGGCTCCATCGTGTCGGCAACAGTGTGGTTTGCAGCTCCCCCCAACACCTGTCATGTTGGTAGGAGATTTCTTTCCCCACAATAGAGTATTACAAGGTGCTTGGCATGAGGGCCCCTACTGTTATCATACATTTCCAGCCCATTTGTCTGATTTATAAGTCCAAATAGTCATTTAAAAATTCCACATCAGGCTGTATCAGGCAGCTCCACTCTTTTGTCATCTACAAATCAAACCATTATGTTTAAAGTCATAAATACAGAAGGATACCTACGCACAGCCTCAAAGCAGGTGTCCAACACTCGCCAATATCAAGTCACACAGGATATTTATAAGCAGCATAGCCTGAAAATGTGCCCACTCCCTGCTTTCTGCAGCAGAATTTAGCTTTTTGTATAACATTTCAGGTGTATCTCCCGAACATAAACAAGATATCAATGCAAGCAGTATTGGATTATCTCTATACCAAGCAGTTGTCTCCTAACTTGGATCTGGACCCGCTGGAATTAATTGCCTTGGCAAACAGATTTTGCCTGCCACACTTGGTTGCACTTGCAGGTAAGGCTGATGACTCAGGGCCATGCAGTGTCCGTCATATTTATCCAAAATCACATTTAAATACAAATATTTTTACAGAGAATAAAAGTTGATTTTTTATCACGCAAAATAGGACTGTCTTGTGTAGAATGATATGAACTAATCAAATTGCATCAGATAGCCCAATTCAATTCAACAAATACTCCTTAAGCACCCACTCTGTGGTGGACCCTGTTAGGTGATACAGCTATGAAGGTGAGTAATGCATGACCCCTGCCCTTGAGGCACACGCTCTATGCATGCTGAGTCATTTGTGCACCCCAGAGTTTGAAATAATACTATTTTGTCAACATTATCTCCATAATAACTGCACAGACACAGTCTTTAAGAAGGCGGTAGACGCACTGTTTAGGAAAACAGATGACAGAGCCAGATTGCCTAAGTTCAAACCCTGACTCCACCATTTACAGACCAGGTGACTTTGTCTTAACCTTCGCTCTGCGTCTCAGCTTTCTCGCTCTTTAAAATGGGGCTAATATTATTCAGCCATAGAGCTGTTATGGAGATTAAATGAGTTAAAATATAAAGTCCTTAGAACAGCGTCTGGCACATAGTAAGCATTATGTAAGTGGTTTTCTTAAAGCTATTTTAGAAAATGTTCTGACATTGTCAAGTTCATTTTGGGAGAAAGAGAAAAAAGGGAAACTTGGCTTAACTTCACAAAATCTGATGTATCATTTCTAGATTTGTTCAGTTGGGAAGCTGAAGCAGGTCTGTATAGGATATATGCACTTAAATGGCTGTGTCTGGAATTCAGATCTTCAGCCTTATTCACTTTACACCAGAGGTGTTAAGTCGCAAGCTGGGTGTTTATCACTGTTTAGTTGATTCCTATTAACCATCAAAGCAGAAATAAACAGTGCCTGTCTTGTTCACTGGCCTTTCTTCTGAGTGCCTGAGCATGTTAGCTTTCGATAAATATTTGTTGAACAATTGAATGAATGAAGATGAATGTATGAACAAACCAACCAGTCCTATCTGCACTTGACTTTCTGGCAATGTCTTTAGAAAAAATAAAAGATAGGCTGGGCACGGTGGCTCACGCCTGTATCCCAGCACTTTGGAAGGCCGAGGCGGGCGGATCACCTGAGGTCGGGAGTTCGAGACCAGCCTGACCAACATGGAGAAACCCCGTCTCTACTAAAAAAAATACAAAATTAGCGACGCGTGGTGGCACATGCCTATCATCCCAGCTACTCAGGAGGCTGAGGCAAGAGAATTGCTTGAACCCAGGAGGCAGAGGTTGCGGTGAGCCAAGATTGCACCATTGTACTCCAGCCTGGGCAAGGAGAGTGAAACTCCATCTCAAAAAAGGAAAAAAAAAACAGATTATTTTCTCTGTCCTCTAGGCTTCTACTACACACAACCACCTGGAGATCAAAGTCCTCTCTTTGTCCTACTTCCTCCCCAGTTGGATAGAAAGAGCGAGTTGAGGCATCAATATTAGATTTATTTTTAAAAACTGTTTTTAACCAATATACCTAATAGATCCAAATGAGGGCGCTAGTTTTTTTAAATACTGACTCTGGGAGGCTTCAGTGGGCAATTACTTTCTTCAGAAACATGGTTCCAAGGCATCTAACTATCCACAGGTTTTATGACATTAGTCCTGAGGATAAATTTTTATTTTATTTTTGAAATTATCAAAAGTAATTTGGAGCCAAATCTGCCCCACAAGGTTTGTGATCAATCTCAGACTAGTACCATTTTTGCTTAAATATTAAGTCTGGCAATGAAAACATGGGATTGATTTCTCCATGAAAGTTTTTTTTTTTTTTAACTGACCCAAATAAAGCTTTTTGTGTGAACTCTAGACTTCTATGAACAATTAGTTATGAAATGCTGTTGTTACTGTTATGATTATTTAATATACAGCTTCCCAAGATGATTCCTTTAATCCTTTATAGTATTTGCTTTGTACTGTCTAGTGTAGAGTGTTTAGAACATGGTGTTTAAAAATCAGTTTCTAGCGACGATGCTTTGTGAGCCCATGTTAAATAAATGTCAGGAAATGTTGCAGTTACTTAAAACGACAAAGCCCAGATGACTTCTCTGGGCAATTTAGTTCCAAATAGTTCAATCCAGGTGAGGAGGTTTGTGCCAAAGAAATCATTCCATTCCCAATACTATATTGACCAGATATAGGCATACTGACCAGTAAACATGCAGAACTGGAGCAGAAAGTAAGCATGATTTAGACAGTGTGCTGGGTTAGAAAAACAAATGCAATGCTACGGATGACATCAATGTCAAAGACCTAGAAATGCTGAGCCAAGGCTGTACCCTCACACGTCAGTCTCAGGCAGGCGACAGCCTTTACAAAGGCAAGAGATGTCCTAGCTTCACACCACAATGTAAATTCAGCTTGGAAGCCTTGGACTCAAGCTCCCAAGCAGAAATGGCTCTCCCTACTGCATTTTTGTTACTTTGGACTGCAGGTCTCCCCAGTCTTTAGAATCCAAGAGGCTGAACAATACGTCACCATCTGTAGCTATTGAGACAGACGTATGCAATCACATTTTTAATTCCTCAAATAGACTCATTCCTCTGTCATTTAACCTCTTCACTGTCAGGGGTATTAAGCATTGTGGTGATGTAAGTGGGGAAACTGTCAAGCAGGAGCGTGTCTAAAGTCTAGAGACTCTAGGAAGGTGCTAGACTGTTTAGAGCCACTCCATCCAGTAGAACCTTCTGCAGTGATGGAAACATTTCATATCCGGATGGTCCAAACAGTGGCCATATGTGGCTGTTGAGCACTTACTGTGGCTAGTGTGAATGAGGAGCTGAACTTTTCATTTCATTTCATTTTAAGTAATTTAAGTTTAAATAGTCTCGTGTGGCCAGGAGTTACCATCCTGCACAGAACATTGCAGGTCTGGAGGATTCTGACTATTTTAGAGCCATGAACAAGAGTCCCCAGAGGTGTGGGTGAAGTGGCTGGCACCAGAACCGCGAGTAGTGAAAGACCACACGTAAGAGCAGCTTCTGGATTTAATTCAGATGGCTGCCCAGAGCTGTATCCCACATTTCCTCCCTTCTTAAGTGGTCCCAGACCAACCCTCCAGGCAAGCTACCTGGCTTGCAGGGCGTGGTTTAACGTTCTCCGGCCCCCTTTTTCTTCCCCAGAACAGCATGCCGTTCAGGAGTTGACCAAGGCCGCAATGAGTGGTGTGGGCATTGACGGAGAAGTGCTCTCTTACTTGGAATTGGCTCAGGTTTGTATCAGTTTGCTTTTCACCTTTTAAGTGTGTTCAATCAGTTCATTTAATGTTGATAAAACATTCCATTGTTGCATCTGTCTAAATAAAGATGTCACCACTGAGTCACAGAGGCCCCCTGTGTACACTAAGAAGATCTGAGAGTTTTACCTTTCATGTACCATTCATCCTGCTGGGCTTCATTTGAATAAACAACACGGTCCCCACACCAGTCCCATTGTCGCCTAAGGCATCAGCTTCACATGTGGGAGAACCACTTGGGGGAGGTTTTGTCTCTCCTCCTTCTTTGAATTCTTAGCCATGTATTTGGCCAAGCACAGACAGTTTCTAGAATTTCGTGAAGCCCTGTAATGACCCCCGGTTAATGAACATCTCACTACAGCTGTCCTGGAGTTTTCTAAAGTCAGTAGTTGCTAATATTCAGATTGTGATAACATAATCCCAATACAGACTTGCCTTCCTCTTCCAGAGAAGGTCCAAGATTCAGCTTCAGCTTCACCGTGGAGTAACTTCCTCAAAGCACAAGCTAAACTCTGCCTCACTTTCCTCATCCACAGGAAATGGGATGACAATTTGCATCCTACCAACGTTACAGATTATTTTGAGAATCAAGTGGGAGAGAATGTTCAAGAGCGAGCACTGAAGAGTGTAAGCCCTCTTAGAATGCCAGGCACATCTGCAGAATTTTCTAGTCCCTGGCATAGGCTGATTAACAATGAATTTACACTCTGAGGGAACTAAGAATAAATTCCTCCGTCTTTTCTTCTGCCTGTTGGGTTCGGCTTCCTGTGCTCCCTCTTTCCGTTAAGACAATGGCTTACTAAGTCTTAGGTCAGTCCATATAAATCAATATTTCTCAATCAAGGGAAAGGAAGTGGTTTTGGGGAGAGGAGGTGGCATCTGGCAGGTGCTGCTCAGGCCCTTCCTACTGTGGCCAAAGGAGATGATTCAGGTGCAAAAGGGAGAAAAGGCGGAATTGAACTTTACAGTGACCTATTCATTTTGACTTAGCATTCAGCAAATATTTGTTGTTTTTCTCCCCAAATACCAGGCACTGCCCTAGGCAAAGGACGTGTACATATAAATGGTAGATCCTCTGCCCCAGGGCAGTCATAGGCAAGTAAAGGAAACAGACACAAACACACATTATTAAAATCCAATTAGGGATTACAGTGAAACTGAGAGTAGACATCTAATGCAGTCGAATCAGCAAGCCCCCATCAAAACTGGTTGTCCACACTTGGAATTTGGGGTCTTTTGAAACAGTTCTGGGGGATGATTTATAACTTGTACTCGCTCCAGCAAGTATTCCTCCTAGAGAAAAATGTAATGATCCGGAATTTCATATCGGGACCACTCACTTGAGGGAATGATTTGCAGTTGTGTCTGTGTCTGTTTGTTGCACTGTGTTCCCACCTTACCCCCACACATACCCACTACGAGGAAATAATATGATTATTGCTAAGCCCTGACAAGACTTGGCAGGACGAGCTTAGGATGGATTCTCTCGTGTCTTAGCTCATCCATTAGACCCTAACCCAGTGATGTGCTGGTAAGTGCTTAACAGTCAGCTTGGGGGCAAGTGGGACCCTAATCTGTTACATTTGCCAATTTCTATTATATAAATACTCCCATCATGGCTGATTATAACATATGAAGTCACTAAACTCAAAGTAGGGAAGAAATGCACACAATTGGCTCTCTCAAGCTGGAACAAGCCCACCCGGCAGAACACTGCCCTAGTCTTGTTTTCAGAGAGAAATCTAACAGCAAGAGAAGTTGGAGGCACCAGCTAAAACTGTCTCTGATGTTTGGGTTGTGATTTTCAGTGAGTCGCTCGAGTGGGTTTCTGAGATCTCTGGCTTTTGGCCTCACAGTGGAGATACAGGGCCACAGAGGAAGCATGCCGTAGGTTCTAAAGTTCCACCCAACCAAAGAAACATCAAGAGCAATAGACAACAGAAGGGGTGTCAGAGAAGGGCACAGACGGAAAGAGTGAGGGATCACGGCAGGCCTGCCAGGTCTGGAGAGGGAATGGGGGAGTTGATGGTCGATTTTTGAGCATCTCATATTTTTCAGTCATAGCTACCTCAGCTGCCACCTTCCTGAGCATTGCTTAGAAAGGAAGGGTGAAGTATCTGGATCTCTCCACCCTGGCACATACTGCTTGCTCTTCTTATGTAACCAAAGGACAGGTATAGGACAGTCACACATTCTGCAGTCTCCTCTTTCGGATCTTGGCCCCAGCAAGCTGAGCTCTGACATGCGACACGAAGTATTCCATTGCCGAGGCTTCCTTAAACAGAGATGACATCGCTGCTTTCTGCTGTGGGCTGGTGTCTTCCAGAGGCCGCGGTTGCTTAGCACTAGAGGCCAGGTGGCAGGGGAGGGTGAGAGGGCGAGGCATACTTTAAGCTCGTGATTTGATACAGCAATTATTTTTGGTGCACCTAGGACAGTGGGGAAGGGAGGGGTGTGCCCAGCACTACATTGGCTGGCATCAGAGCCATGGCCAAAGTCAAAACATTGAGGTCAAAACAAGAGGTTTGCCAAATTAGTTATATAAGCCCTTCATTTATTTTCACCCTTACGATGGCTTCCCCAATTTCTTTGTAGCCCCTTTTTAGAAAATAGAGTCTTACCCTCCTTTTGCTCACTTTTCTGCAGTTTCACAATGCCCACCAGTTGGCCGCCTGGTGTTTGCACCACATCTGCACCAACTACAACAGTGTATGCTCCAAGTTCCGCAAGGAAATCAAATCAAAATCTGCAGGTGAGACTGTGCGAAGCCCCCATTCATCCACCTCTCCTCACCTCTCAGGGAAGCTTTTATCTTCTATGTCCCTGGAAAGGAACACAGTCAGCAGGCAGCTGATAGATAATTCCTTGAGACTAGCTGGTGGTCACATATTCATGTGACATGACATAAAGAATAGAAGGCTGGGAATTCTCTTTGAAGAACTTGATGCTGACGGGAGTTGGGTGGGCTGGAGTCCATGGTGCCCTGTTGCAGAGAGCGCAGAGGTGGTGGGCTTCCCCTTGTTTAGGGAGGCAAGCTTAGGAGCAGGCTTAGACTCTCAAATCAGGTGGTCCTGGGTTCAGGTTCTCTGTGCCCAGCTGCATGACTACAGGCAAGAGATTCTTCCTCTCAAAACAGTGTCACCTTTTGCAAATGACCCTAATCACAGTCCCTGCCACATCACGTTTTTGAGAGAATATTCGAGAAGCTTTAAGCTCAAGGCCTAGCACGTAAAAAGATCAATGAGCTGCAGGTCTTATGGTCTGCATCTTTCCTTCACCAGACAACCAGGAATACTTCGAGCGGCACCGCTGGCCCCCTGTGTGGTACCTGAAGGAAGAAGATCACTACCAGCGTGTGAAAAGGGAACGAGAGAAGGAAGATATTGCACTAAATAAGCATCACTCGAGACGAAAGTGGTGCTTCTGGAATTCATCTCCAGCAGTGGCCTGAAGAGGAAGAGAAAAAAAACATTGGTAATCTGATCCACCATTTTTCAAAGCACTACTGTAAAATTCGTCTTATTAGAGATACGACATAGTTCAGGTTTCAGACACTGACCTTCCTCCACTTTTGTGCATTTATCTTTGTTAGGATCAAAGCACAAGCTCACCATCAATGAGCCTGGACAAAAAGGGAAGCTGACTCTCACTGCATTCCTTAAACTGATATGTATATTTTTTTTGTTAGAAGGCTTAATAAACTTTAGTCTGTTATTTTGTTTCTTTTTATACAAAGAAAAAAAATCCAGCTTTCATGTTTCTGATTCCAAATTGGAAAATATTTTTATATGGTCTCTTGTATTTTGTTGAAATGAAAATACTGTGTATTACTTTATTTTACAGGCCACAATTGACTATGAAGTCACCCTGTGATTCTCTTTGCCCACATGACCACCGAGCATTATTATGTAATTAGAGGGTTATCCTTTTGTTGTGAAGGGAAGGAGGGGACTGAAATCCCCCAAAGTGCAAATTGGAGAGTGTTTAATCTTTGTTCTGTTGAATAACATCGGTGTAATTACAAAGTCAACTCCAAGAATGTGTATTTACAATATTTGCCGTGTTAAGTGCTGGTAATTATATGGTTATATGTGCCATGTAAAATATAGTGATATCAAATATTCTGTTGTTTCCAATGTCTAGTTTCAAGAGGATAATCTTTATAATCATTAGAAGGGCTTATTAAATCCCAGCATTATCCAGGGCAAACTCACTGGTGGACCTGAATACGTAAGATACCATTAGTGCGCTGGTGTTCCGATTGCTGTATTAGGGTTTACGTCTCTCAGTATTCCTTGAACTTGCCATGCTTCTGCATGCAGATTCTTCACTGACTTGAATTGAGATGGGCAAGGGAAAAGGTCCCTGGACTCCCTCCTGCCATCTACAGGCTTGTCACATCTCACCCCCAGAAACAGGCTTCCTCAGGCTTCTCACCTGTGGCCAACTTCACTTTGTAAGACCCATATTTTTAACTCTTCCCAGGGAAAATTCATGTTTCTGCAGAAGTAGGCTAAGGCAGACCACCCACTTCTGCTGAAATGCATTGGGAGCCTGTGAAAGCACACAGCTGGAGGCTGGGCGCCTGTGTTCTCCTACATGGAAAGGAATCTCATTCCAAGAGTCTAGGAAATGGTGCTATTGTGAGTTAGTTCTGACTCTTTCTCATTCTGAGTTTTCAGTGTTAAACTAGAAAGTGTGAGAGCAGGGGAGCTTTTGTGAGGCAGTCAGTCATTGCTTCTCTGTAAAGTAAAATGTTACAGCACACACATACACACAGAGCATTTCGAGGCCACAGCTCCACACCTGCCATGCGATGTTATGTGGCAGGGGATGGGGCTCATTCTGTTGGGAGGTCAAGTTACCAATGCCAAGGGCTGTTGATTTTGTTTTTATTTTTATTTTTTCTTCTAGCTTTTCAGAAGATGGAAATGAGACAGTTAAGTCCAAACCCCAATGTTGACAGCCATATGCATTTGAAAATCTATCTAGATTATAGATGGGCATTTATTACCGGCAGTGGAAACACACCAGATAGAAGATCTTGGGAGAGGCCCAGAAATGCAGCACCTTGTCATGACAAAAGAGGAGGCAGCAGAGGAAGGATAGTTACAAATGCATCCACCTTAATTTTTTTCAATAGGCTTCTACATCTTATTAATGGAAGGAGAAAGGAGACAGGAGAGGATAAATGTCAAGATGCAGAAGAACTGACATGTATCCCATCATAAAATGGTAGAAGTTGAGTTTCCAATGAGTAGTCATAGTTGAATTTTTACAACCAAAGCTCCCATTTGATTGTAATCTTGCCAAAATGTAATGGACGTATAAATGAACTTGGGGTATAAGCAATAATATCCACTAGTGTTGTTATCAGCTGCTGTAACCAAGTGGCTGGTTCATTTGGTTGATGCTGATTATGGCCTTTAATCATGGTGGTTTCTTGTGTGTTTTTTATTTCACAAAAAGCCAATAAAATTGTTTAGCTATAAAATGCCTCCAGTTTTGTTTTAAGGACAGACATCATTGTTGTGTGTGTAATTTAACAGCTTTTTTTAAACTATCAATCAAAACGTTGAGGGTGCTGGGTCATGGGAGCTTGTGCATGCTCCAGTAACAAAGCAGCTTGAATGACTTGTCATTTTTGTATTTGGTGGTGTCAGCAGAGATTCCAGTGTCATGATGTAAATGAAGTGCCTGGCGCTTTGTTCTTGGCTAACACAGTATGTCACTAGACATAGTGCTGCCTGGGGCCGGGTAGGGGGCAGGGGGAGAAACTACGACTATCCTAAAGGACTTAGTATAATCTGGGTTTAGATAATTTCCGCCAGCAGTTAAGTGATAGGTCTGAGTTGCTGAGTTCAGGAAAAGTTTCTTGAAAAGCAGGTCTGAGAAGGCCTTTGTGAAAATGTCTGGACAATTTCTGGACTTCTAGGTAATATAATGTTTCCCCAAGCTCAGAGGGAAGAAAGTCTCCAGTGAGATTTCACTGAGGGGCTTTTCTGAGGGACAGGCTACCTATAACTCTATGGGAAGGTGCTGACCACTGTAAGAAATAGCTGTGAAAAGAAGACAATGAGATTCCCAACACATTTCCACCTTTCAGAGGTGGGTGGTCCCAGTCGTGGCACCTATTACATAAAGCATACCAGTTTCTTCTTCCCTGTAGAAAGTCTTGGTCTAAGTTTCTGGGAGTAATGTCTGGCAAATCATCAGGGATATCAGCACCTTATGTTGGCATTCTTTTTCTTTTACATAACCTCAGCAAAGGTTCCTATACTGGCATTTTGAGAACCACAGACACTGCTGGTCTAGATGGAACTCAAATATTTTCATTATGGACACTCAGAAGCAAAAAGTCCAATGTTTCTAAGAGGTTTTTTCATGCTTGCTTCCAATGTATGGTATATTAGCTGTCAAAATTCAGTTTTTCATCACTGTGACACTGGCTAGGCAGAAGAAATACTACTAGTCAGAAGGAAATAACGAAGTGAATCTTTTTTTTTTTTTTTGAGACGGAGTCTTGCTGTGTCGCCCAGGCTGGAGTGCAGTGGCCAGATCCCAGCTCACTGCGAGCTCCGCCTCCCGGGTTCACGCCATTCTCCTGCCTCAGCCTCCCGAGCAGCTGGGACTACAGGCGCCACCACCTCACCCGGCTAGTTTTTTGTATTTTTTAGTAGAGACGGGGTTTCACCGTGTTTGCCAGGATGGTCTCGATCTCCTGACCTCGTGATCCGCCCGCCTCGGCCTCCCAAAGTGCTGGGATTACAGGCTTGAGCCACCGCGCCCGGCCGTGAATCTTAAGTTTGGAAACAGTTTTATCAGTTCAACACTTCTGAATGAATGCTTATCTGCAAGCTGAAGGTTTGCCAGCCCTTTTCATGAACTGGATATTTTTTTTAATTGGCACAGAGATAGATAGATAGATAGATAGATAGATAGATAGATAGATAGATAGATAGATAGATAGATAGATAATAGACAGAGATCTCCTAGTTGGATGCTAGAAGGCAAATAGCAATAATTTCTCTTTTCTAGAAGAATGTGACTATTGCATAAAAGTCATAAAGGTAAAAGTTAGCCAGGGAGAGTGCATTTGTGTTGTACATGTATGTGTGTGTAACCAGAAGCAGCATAACGAAGAAAAGGGCAATTTAAAAAGAAAGAAAAAAAAGAAGGAAGGGAGGGAGGGAAAGGGCCACTGAGGAAAGACACAGAATTGAATTAAACACTGTGAGTCACGGATATATTATTTATTTCAAAGTGCTAAATTAAGTCGAGAGATTACTGCATATCCCTCGACGTAATTTATTTTATGATGAAGACTGCTTTCTTGAATTTCCAATTAGGAAGCAGGTGACATATGCATCATGAAAGGTTTAGACTTAGAAGTGAAGACACTGGGGTGGCAATACTAGTGACCTTCTTTAAAAGCTACATTTCTGTAGAAGTAATGCTATACCCCTTGGCTGCACTAGAAAATTCTCCCCTGTGCTGACAGTGCTTCTAAATTGGATATTTTTACGTGAGCCATTTAGATGCATAGCTTTTTACTGGGCTGATACACAGGTGCTCATCAGTTAGATATTTACAGACTGTAGTCTATGAAATATGAAAGTAATTTATGAACAGATAACTCTTGGGTGGAAACCAAGCAATCATGCAGTTGATATCCACAAGCATGAAAGCATTATCAACAACAGTAGCAAACGTGAAGTGACCTGCCTCTCCTGTAGTTCAGTTTCCACAGTGACATGGATTTCCAACAGAACATAGATGAAATGGGTGTTATCTAAATGTGGCCCCATGCTTTGAAGGAGTATTTAAGTTCTTTGAATATGTTCTCAATCCCAAATACAAGAATGGTTAGATGTTACAGGCAATCAGTGAGGACAGAATTGATTCATTTCTTTCCACTTGGATGCCAACCAAAGTCTGACTATTCTTAAAATTCCCTTCCAATATGGTAAAAAATATATATATATCCTTTGATTTGATGATTCATGGTAGTCCCCATTGGGGTGATACTCCCCTGGAAGGCTAAGTTCAACTGTCATGTGAAAAGATACACAACTCTAAGCTTTAGTCATCTAGAGAATGGGAACAGATATCACTGAGTTTTCAGTACAAGTTAAATGAGATGATTTAGGTAAGGCACCCAGATGCCAAATATCTTGGACATAGTAAGTACTTAGTGAATGGAAGTGAAAAACAGGTGAAATGGAACCTATGTGCTCAGCATTTTTGACCTTGCTTTTCAAGGCCAAAACCAAGGTCAAAAATCCAAGAGAGAAGACAATCATGCATGTTGCAGAACAGAGCAGTGTGGTCTTTTCCTGCCAGTCTCTTCAACCAAATGCTGACGTTGCTGCTTAATGCTTCATGACAGTGGTTTAACAATTAGAAAATAAGAGCTGTGGTAAGGTAAATAATAATTATTATTAATAATAATGGGCCGGGTGGAAAGGTGGGTGGTGGGAGAAAAGAAGAAAGGGTGACCCTTTCTAAGAGAACATTTGCCCTCACTAGGGCCTCCACGTTATCTATTAAGTAAAGTCAGCCCACTTCAGGGCTGAGCTTGGCTGAACCACTGATTCACTCAGGAGCAATTCATCTTCATTCTCCCAATCATTTTTTTCTTTCTTTTCTTGAGGGTTGGATGCAAAAAGTCTAGTTAGCCATGCTTCTCAGTGCTTGTCACATTGTCATCCTCAGTCAACGCAAGGCCCTCTCTTTTTATATTTTCTCTTTCTTCCAGAATACCCACTCCCATCTTCTGTTCAATGTATGTCTTTAAACATGTGGGTTTCTTTATACACAGTGTTGTTTCATGTGCATAATTGTTACACAAATGGTGTTACATAGCAAATTTCCTTCTACTTTTCTGACTCCACACTGTTCTGGAAATCTAGCCATTTTACAATGTGTGCATCTAGTCCATGGCTCCCCGGGGCTGCCTAGCCTCCCATAGGCAGCATCTACCCCATGTGATTCCTCCTTTCAACTGGTGATAGAACCACTAGCCAATTCCCATTCCTTGGCCCTACAGTGAGCCTTCTTGTACACGCCCTGGGGTCCAGATCTAAAAATGAATTCCAGGATGGGCATGGTGGCTCACTCCCACAATCCCAGCACTTTGGGAGACCAAGGCAGTCAGATCACTTGAGATCAGGAGTTTGAGACCAGCCTGGCCAACATGGTGAAACCCTGTCTCTACTAAAACTACAAAAATTAACCGGGTGTGGTGGTGCACACCTGTAATCCCAGCTACTCAGGAGGCTGAGGCAGGAAAATTGCTTGAACCCGGGAGGCAGAGGTTGCAGTAAGCCAAGATAACACCACGGCACTCCAGCCTGGGTGACAGAGAGAGACTATGTCTCAGAAAAAATAAAAATGAATTCTAGGTCCCACTCCAGATGTACTGAATCAAAGCCTCCCAAGGTGACAGGCATGTGTGGGAAGGGAACACTGAGCTCAATGACCAAAATCCTTCCCTACCTTAGCACTAAGACAACATGCAAAGGATCTGAAAGGCTATGAGCCGGCCTGGAGACTGGTTCCTCTGACCAGCAAGAAGAGAAACTAGGTTTAGCTTCCTGCCACCTGAGAGGCTTCAAGAGGCTTCCCTGATTGTGAAAGTTATTACCTATTACAATGAGTTATTCCATCCCATCTGGCCTTGGCCTTTTGTATCATCTGACCCTCGTGAAAGGCAAGAGGCCAAGATGACTTCTTAAGATCTCCCTAAATACTAAGATGCCTGTTTTTCTGTGTTTAAAAAACTTCCCTAGCTTGATTTAATCATGTCACAATGTATTCAGATAGCAAAGCATCATGTTACACACTATAAATATGTACAATTTTATTTGTCAATTATACCTTAATAAAGCCGGAAGGAAAATTCCCTAGTGAGCTTGTGCATATGTGTTGAAGGATGTCTTCTAATTTCATTTCACATGTGAAATCTAAAGAAAAGTAAGCTTCCAGTACAAATTTTGGAGATTGATGAAACTGTCTCGGAAGTCCTGGATAAATTATTTCTTGGATATAAAACTTCCCTATCTCCTAGTTTCCTGTCCCCTCCACAGAGTACACCACCTAATTAGATGGAGAGTCCTGAAATCACTGTGTTTTCTCTCTCAGCCCCTCTCCCATTATCAGGTTTGGACCCCTTTACCACTGTCACCAGGATATCACTTCACTTTATATACCTGAGATTTCTTTTAAAATGAGTAGTCAAGCCGGGCACAGTGGCTGAAGCCTGTAATCCCAGCACTTTGGGAGGCCGAGGCAGGCAGATCACTTGAGGCCAGGAGTTCAAGACCAGCTTGGCCAACATGACGAAACCCCCATCTCTACCAAAACTACAAAAATTAGCTGGGCATGGTGGCAGGCACCTGTAATCCTAGCTACTCGGGAGGCTGAGGCAGGGAAATCACTTGAACCTCGGAGGCGGAGGTTGCAGTGAGCCGAGATCGCACTACAGCACTCCAGCCTGGGCAACAGAGTGAGGCTCTGTCTCAAAAAATAAATACATACATACATACATACATACATAAATTAAAAAAATAAGTAGTCATCTGAAACTTTTAACTCTTAGAGAAATGGGCTTAACAATCTAAAAAAAAAAAAAGAAAAGAAAAATTAATGTGAACTGTCTTTTCAGCAAATGCTGTTCCGCTGGTTGCTTTTGCTCTTTTCTGCTTATATTTCCATAGTTACCCCAGTGGCAAGGTCTCGGGCATATTAAGATGCACTTTTATATGCTCTTTCAGTTTTATTCAAATGTTTCCGGTTTATTCAAATATTTCCATGGCCAACCAGATGGATCAAAGGTGTAAGTCTTGGCACCACTCTACCAGAGTCCAAAAAAGTGATGTGAGACTCATCATAATAATAATAACATTTCTGAGTCTATGTTATGGCCGTGCGTTGTGATGAGTGCCTTGTTTGCATTTGTCTCATTTAGTTCCCACAACTACGCCTTATGGAGAGGATAGTGAGGTCCCCAGAAGCAGAGCCTGAGGTGAAGATTCCCAGGCAAGTGGTTTACTTAGGAAATGCGCTTCCATGAGACCAGTAAGGAAGGGGGAGACTGGAAAGGGTGAAAAGCCAAGCCAGGAAGCCCCATTCAATCTGGTCTCAAGGGGTGCTCTGGAGTACAGACTACGCCACAGAGGGGGCTTTTATATTCCTGCACTAGTGGCGGAAGGCTAAGTGCTCAGGCAGCGGAGGGGGAGGGGATACTGGAAACTCCGGCATTTCAGGCGGGCGGCAGGGAAAGTAGCTGCAGCAGTGTAGGAGTCCTGCAATGGGAGTCTCCAATATGGACACTGAAACGCAAACCGAAGAACACAGAAGCTGGGGAGGGGCACCCAGACAAGTTAAAAAGGATGCAAGCGGCCAGCCAGTGGATCACGCCTGTAGTCCCAGCACTTTGGGAGGCCGAGGTGGGCGGATCACCTGAGGTAAGGAGTTCGAGACCAGCCTAGCCAACATTGTGAAACTCCATCTCTACCAAAATTAAAACAATTAGCCAGGCATGGTGGCGGCACCTGTAGTCCCAGCTAGTCGGGAGGCTGAGGCAGGAGAATCACTTGAACCCGGCAGGCAAAGGTTGCAGTGAGCCGAGATTATGTCACTGCACTCTAGCCTGGGCAACAGGGCTAGACTCCATCCCAGGAAAAAAAAGGGGGGGATATGAGGATACCACGGAAGAGCTCAGATTGATCTGTGCACTAACCACTATTTTGAAAATCTGAGAACAACCTAGGCTATTTGATGGGATACACTGATGGAAGTTTTGTGCACTATCAGCACACAAAAAATAAATATGGATGAAAAAAACAATGCATCCTCTGTTGCCGCTGTGTAAAAAACAAAAAAAAAAAATCAATTTAAAGATCAAAAATAAAATTCATTGTAATTAATGTCTCAAAGTTATAGAACCTAAAACATAATCATTTGTACTGCCCCCAAATATACATAAGGCTTATTTGAAAGGGCCTCATTAAATTTTCTCTAAATTGTGCAAAACAAATTTCATGATTTACTTGAACCTAAACGAATTTCTGCAACACAGCATTTTATAGATCTACAGCAAGTTCTTTCTAAAAAAGGCCAGGATGGCAATTCTAGTTTTCCACCACCCCCATCATCACCCTACACATGCACAGACTCAGTCCATGAGAAATGAATCAAAAACTAAAAATGGGAGGTAGACTTTTAAAACTTGTATTTAAATACCAACAGCCTGATTTCCACGGATTTTTCTGCTTGATTTTTATTTCACCTACCATATGACAAAAGAAGAAAGAAAAAAAGAAAGAGGGAGGGAGAGAGGAAGGAAAGAAGGAAGGAAAGAAGAAAGAATGGAAGGAAGGAAGGAAAGAAGAAAGAATGGAAGGAAGGAAGGAAAGAAAGAAGGAAGGAAGGAAGGAAGGAAAGGAGGGAGGGAAAGAAGGGAGGGAGGGAGGAAGGAAGGCAAGGAGGGAGGGAAGGAAGGATGGAAGGAAAAGAAGGAAGAAAGGAAGCGAAGGAAGGAAGGAAAAGAAGGAAGAGAGAAGAGGAGAGAAGGAAGGAAGGAGAAGGAGAGAGAAGGAGGAAAGAAAGAAAAGAAAGAAAAAAGAAGGAAAGAGAAAATAAGGGAGAAAGAGGAAAGAAAAAAAGAAAGAAAAGAGAAAGAAGGGGAGAGAGAGAGAGCCCTTTCTGTCTAAAAGACTGAGTGTGGTGGCTCACACCTATAATCCCAGCACTTTGGAAGGCTGAAGTAGATGGATCACTTGAGCTCAGGAGTTCAAGACCAGCCTGGGCAACATGGGGAAACCCCATGTCTAGCCAGACGCGGTGGCTCGTGCCTGTAATCCCAGCAGTTCAGAGGCTGAGGCAGGTGGATCACCTGAGGTCAGAAGTTTGAGACCAGCCTGGCCAACATGGTGAAACCCCATCTCTACTAAAAATACAAAAATTTGCTCGGCATAGTGGCAGGCACCTGTAGTCTCAGCTACGAGGGAGGCTGAGGTGGGAGAATCACTTGTACCCACGGGGTGAAGGCTGCAGTAAGCCAAGATCATGCCACTGCAGTCCAGCCTGGGTGAGAGGGTGAGACTCCATCTCGAAAAAAGAAAAGAAAAGAAAGAGAGGGAGAAAAGAAAGAAAGAGAAAGAAAGAAAGAGAAAGAAAGAAGAAAGAAAG
>NW_012115444.1:5584556-5610790 GCF_000951035.1 Colobus angolensis palliatus
GAAGGAAGGAAGGAAGGAAGGAAGGAAGGAAGGAAGGAAGGAAGTCATTGCTTAGAGCCCAGGTACTAGAATCCAGACCTGACTCCTCATTTTAATAAACTAACAAAGCTTTTCCCCAGCTCCAACTGCCCAAATTCTAAGCAACCCTGTCAGCTGCAGCAAGGAAAGGCAACATCTTTCCTTGGATCATGTTTCTGGTCTTATTCATGCAATTATGTTGGGAATAAAATGGTTTTATTGACCATTAGATCTTGGCAACTCGCTGGGGGAGGGGAGGGAAAGTAAACATTTGAACTCATTTTAGTGGATATCTATGTTCTTTCACAGTTTGGGTGAGTGATGGATACGTTGTTAATACAGGTGAATGATGTTTCTGTAGGTAATAGTAATCTTTGTTTAAACTAGCTCTTTCCAAAAATGGCATTTCTCTCTCAGTTTCAATAGGGATATTCTTCTCGACTAGGCATGTTCCAAAGGAGAAATGATTGCAATCGCAACCAATTAGGATCTTTCTCCTGTCTTAAAAACACTCAGCATGAGCAAGGCCTTCAGATGACAGCCACGAAAATATTAAAAAGTAGATTCCACTGAAATCTAACCAGGAAGTGAAAGCCTGCTGGTTAAAGATAATTTCAGATCTCATTACTCCTAAAACAAACCACCTAATAACACAGGCTCACTGATCTTCAAGTCTGGAGAATACATTACAGCTGTCGCTTTCCCCTCCCCACCCTCTCCCTCACCCCAAGCATCTGGGCCTGGCCCTGGAGAAATTCCATTTGACCAATATCACAACATATGCAAACAGATGATGCAAATGAAGTTCTAGATGTTTTGTGGTAGGATAAACAGAGAACAATTTCCAAATCTTACTGAGGTTCAAACTGAACATCCTATAACTTAAAATCTCTGCCTTCCCAACTGATTTTCTCATCTTCACCCTATCTTGCAGGAAGGTAACTTCGGTTCTGTCAGTTCTGGAAATTTCTTCCACCAGTGTGGTGCCAATTATCTACCTCTTATCTTGGGAAGCCTGGTGATCATATCTTGATTCAGCCTTCCTCCTGCCTTGCCAAAGGCTTACTCTGAAAATTATCACAAATCATTTCAATTCATCTAGGACTTTTTGAACTTCTATATGCCAAATATAGTATGCGACTCTGTTTTTGGCCCCAGAGGGCAACTAGTATCTGATTGCACACACCCAAATAACAATAAAACAATAAATGAACATACCAAAATGAATGCTATAGACCAGGTATGGAAAATTGGTTTCATCTCATCTACTGACCCAGATCAGTAATGCATGATTGTGTTGTGAGGGATTCTGAGGCACAATCCAAGGCCAAGTTTAAGGGCAAAGAGGGTGGAGATTGTACAATAGCATCCGATATGACTCTAGGAAAAGGAACTAGTGGCATAATTATCAAGTGTTTATTCATTCACAGATATTTATCGCACTGATACCTGTCTAATCTGTGTTGGGCACTTTTCCAGGCACCAATGTCCCTATCATTATGGAGTTTACATCCCTTTGTGGGAGGCATGCAACAAAAACTAACACACAAGGATGTATTTTTATCAGGTAAGTGCTAGAAAGGGAAAAAAAGAAGAGGATAGAAGATGATTGAGAATATCATTTTTGAACAAAGGTAATCAGAGATATTCTCTCCAAGGAGTTATTATTTGAGTATAGACCCGAATTAAGAGAATTCAGAGAAGGCACAGTGGCGATAGTTGGTCTGTGCTCCACAATGTTTGTAGCCTCAGCTCAGACTTGAAGGCCAGGGTGACTCAGCAGCTGAGGGACAGAATCATCTGGAAGTGTCTACATTCGCATATTCGGTGGTTAAATGCTGGCTCTTGGCTGAGACTTCAGCAGGGCTGTTGACTAGAACACCTGCATAAGTCTCTCCACATGAATTAAGTGAAGAAGTGAGTCCAGTAAGCAACTAGGTCTGGAGGCCAAGTAGGTGCAAAGACCAGAGGACAAGACCTGACTTAGTATATTAGAGGCTGGTCAAGAAGACCTGTGGCCTGGAGATAAATATGAGCGAGAGGAAGAAAGGCAGTTATATTTAAGAAGGCAGTCAGGACAAATCATATCAGACAGTTAGTTGTTCTCAATCTCAATGTGCAACAGAATCACACAGTATGTTTTCAGTCTATGGACATCCTGGCACCATCCCTTCTGAATTTTTTGTTGGCTTTAGGGTCCCCGGTTCCTTTACTGAATATAATATTGTTGCTGCTGCTGTTGTTGTTGATTACAAGGAAATATTCTTTTTTTTTTTTTTTTTTTTTTGAGACAGAGTCCCATTCTGTTGGCCAGGCTGGAGTGCAGTGGCATGATCTTGGCTCACTGCAACCTCCGCCTCTGGGTTCAAGTGTTTCTGCTGCCTCAGCCTCCCGAGTAGCTGGGATTACAGGCGTGTGCCCCCATGCCTGGCTAATTTTTGTATTTTTATAGAGACAGGGTTTCACCAGGTTGGCCAGGCTGGTCTCGAACTCCTGACCTCAGGTAATCCACCTGCCTTGGCCTCCCAAACTGCTGGTATTACTGGCATGAGCCACCGCACCTGGCCAGAAATGTTCATTTTTTGAACTTCTACTGAACCAAAGACCACTATCTCAAGAAGTGAAGTCCCTCTCTGGAGAGTTTATATGAGGATAATAAGAGAACATGGCCTTTAGAGTGGTTGTTTCCCACCTGGGAGATATTATAGAAAAACAGCTGGGTTGGTTAGGGCCAATAATCTTCAAATTGTTGAAGCTGCTAAATCAGGAGGGTGCTCCACCTGGAGAGGTGACCATCTTAATGACCAAAACCTGGGGTGAGGAGGGCAAAGTTTCTTCTGATTAAGGGGGCATAGGTTAATGCAAGAACCAGGAAAGAAAGACCAGACAGCAGTTCTGGCAGTCACATTTCAGGTGAAAGAAGACGTCAAATAATAAAGTATGCAGTGGCAGAGTTTTTTCTTGCTCTGAACCCTGACACCACCCTGGGGACTCTTTTTCTCCCTTAAGACATAGAGTATCCTTCATTGCCTCTCCATCTCCTTTTCATCCTTTCTCCAGTAAAAAGCAAGCTCTGGAAAACCATCAGACGCTTTCACTGTAAGGTGTTTTGGCAGGTGGTGACAATAATATCTCCCATTGCACATGTTCTTCTTACTTGGTGACCTTGACACTCCTCCCTTTGAGTTACAGAGTCTGTGGCCCTTCCTTTTGAACCTGGGTAGATCTTTTTTACTAACTCAAGCAATAGAATATGGTAAAAGTGACACCACGTGACTCCCAAGGCTAGATCAAAGCTCTGTCATGTGCTTCCACTTTCTTCTCCAGGGACCCACTCTCAGAATCTAGCTGCCATTCTCCAGGAAAGCCCAAATGAGCCCAGGCAGAGAGACCATACAGAAGGATCCAGTGTCAGTGTTCTTCTAGTCAATAGTCTCACTGAAGTCTCAGCCAAAAGCCAGCATCAGTCACCAAATATGTGAGTATGGGCACCTGCAAACATTATGAAGTAGAAACAAGCTGGTACTACTACGTCTTCTCCAAATTTCTGACTAACAGAATCCATGAGAATAATAAAATGGTTGTTTTATGCCACTAAATGTTGGGGTATTGTGTTATCCAGTGCTATAGTTTGGATTATTGTCTCTTCAAACTTCATATTAAAATTTGATCCCAGTGTTGGAGGTGCAGACCTAACAGGAGGTGTTTGGATCATGGGGGTGATGATCCCCCATGAAAAGAATGAATAGAATAATGTCCTACCTGGGGGTAGGAGAGTGCGAGTAAGTTCTCACTATTAGTTCCTTCAAGAACTGGTTGTTAAAAAGAGCCTGACTTGGCCGGGCACAGTGGCTCACGCCTGTAATCCCAGCACTTTGGGAGGCCAAGGCAGGCGACTCACTAGGTCAGGACATCGAGACCATCCTGGCTAATACAGTGAAACCCCGTCTCTACTAAAAATACAAAAAAAAAAAAAAATTAGCCGGGCATGGTGGCAGGTGCCTGTAGTCCCAGCTACTCGGGAGGCTGAGGCAGGAGAATGACGTGAACCCAGGAGGCAGAGGTTGCAGTGAGCCGAGATTGCACCACCGCACTCCAGCCTGGGCAACAGTGCAAGACTCCATCTCAAGAGGAAAAAAAAAAGAGCCTGACTCCTCCCCCACCTCTCTCTTGCTCCCTCTCCTGCCATGTGATTTCTGCACACATTGGCTCCCCTTTGCTTTCTGCTATGAGTGGGAGCAGTCTCAGGACCTCACCAGATACAGCTGCTGGTGCTATGCTTGCTATATTTCTTGTGCAGCCTGCAGAACCTTGAGCCAAATAAACATCTCTTCTTTATAAATTACCCAGCCTCAGGTATTCTTTTATAGCAACACAGAATGGACTAAGTCATCCAGCAATCGTAACTAGAAAAAGTATTAATGACTAATGAGGTTGAAAGTGTCTTCCCTTTCTCACTGAATAATAATAGGAAGCAGTGCGGTTGGTGTAGAAGCTCTTGGAGTCAGGTTTGGGGTCAAATCCTGGCTCAGGCCACTTACTAGCAGTGTAAGTGCTGGGGCAGGTGATGATCTCTTGAACCTCTGTTTCTTTACCTGTAAAATGGTATTGGAGGCTAAAGTGAGGGATGAGTATATAAATGAATATGTAAAATAAGCCCTCAATCTCCACCTTCCTCTGTGCTCCTCTCCCATCCCCACCAGAAGCATGAGAGGGTTCATGGGTTAGTCCACGGCCCTATACCAAGGCCATAAAGCTTTGAGTAGTAGCCTCCTCCTGCTTGGATGTCCCACCACAAGGATCCCTTTGAGTTTCTGTCCACTTATATAACCATCTTCTTGGGGGCCCAAAGGACTGGTGCACAACTAGAAGCAGCCACCTCAGCTTAGAGTGGAAAATAATTCAACCTTGAAGTTCTACAATTACACACATCACTGCCTGCTTGTCTATTTCACCATCAAAGCAAAGAAGCAGCAACTTGGTCTCCCACATGTCTCCTTCTCTGAAAATTGTCTCTCAATGGTTTCTGGGTAATCTCATTGTTCTGCCTTTGAGACAGTCCTCTGGCCTGGCTGCAGCCCCAGCCACAATCTGATGGCTCCTCTCCCCTAATTGTAAGGAGGCTGGATGAGTATGCAGAGGATGCAGGATGGGAAGACATGGCCAGCAGGGACACCAATTAGGAAGCCTCAAAGCAGTGATGGGGGCCAGAGGAAGGGAGTATTGAAGGAAAAAAAAGTCCCCCTTTCTCAGGATAATCTTTCCAAAAACAGGCATCCTGTTTCTTACTATCAAAATCATATATATTCTTCAGCATCTGGCACGATAAAGCTTCAGATGTTCTGCCCTCGGCTTTTACAGATTCCAACAGGAACTGATATTCAGATCATTCAAAGTGAATGAGAACAGGACAGATTATGCCGACAACAGGTGTTAGATGGGATACTCTTCTAATAGAATTCCTAGAGCCATCCAGTTGTCTGACTTGGAAATATCTTGAGCCCAATCTCTTCGCCATAGTATAACTGATATTTTCATCACCACAGGCACAGCCATTTTAGGAGGAACTCTCAGCCACCTGTCCATGCTTCAGCAGAGAAGAGTTTTCACACCTGTCTTAGTCGGCTCAGGCTGCTCTAACAAATTACCACAGACTGGGTGGCTCAGACAACAAACATTTATTTCCCAGGGTTCTGGCAGTTGATAGCCCGAGATCAGGGAGCCAACGTGGTCAGGTTCTGGTGAGGGCTGTCTTCTTGGCTTGTAGAAAGCCATCTTCTCCTGATATCCTCAGTCAGGAGAGAGAAAGAGGAAGCAAACTCTCCTCTCTCTTCTTAGAACGGGACTAATCCCTCATGAAGACTCTACCCTCATGAGCTAATTAACTCCCAAAAGCTCCATCTCCAGGTACCATTCCCATTGGAGATGAATCAGGGGTAGAGGGAGCCACAAACATGCAGGCCATAACAACACTCTCTCCACAATAGTGGATTACTAAAGCCCCAATTCCAGAGCCCCTCCATATACACTAAGCTTGCCCAACCCACAACGCATGTGCTACATGAGGCCCAGGACGGCTTTGAATGCAGCCAACACGAATTCATAAACTTTCTTAAAACATTATGAGACTACTTTTTGCAATTTTTTAAAACTCATCAGCTATCGTTAGTGTTAGTATATTTTACGTGTGACCCAAGACAATTCTTCTTCCAGCGTGGGCCAGGGAAGCCAAAAATCGGACACCCCTGATTTACACCTACTCCTCCCTGTGGAGCAGCGGCCAACCTGGTTGGTGTCAGCAGGATACTCACTGGACCAGGTTGCTCAGTTTCTCTCTCCCTTGCCTTGAGGAAGTGCAGAAAGGGCGAGGACTCTCTGGAATGGGACTTCAAGAGGTAACCCGCAGGCTGCCATTCTCTCACAGTTCCTTCTCTCTGTACCAGCAATGGATGTGTGAGCCAGCCCCAGCCCTCCCTGAAGCCAGCCAGGTAGGGATGATGGGAGCCCACTGTGCCCTAATACCCTGCAGGTAGGGGCTAAGGCCCGGGTTTGAGAGGCAGCAGGAGGCTGTCACTTGGCCCAGGGCCCCAGGCCCAGGTCTCCAATTCATCTTGACCAGAGAGTCCTGAAATGCAGGATTCCAGGGCAGCTGACACCATTAGTATCGCTGAAACAGTGATCACGTTTTGGCTGCTTGTATTTTTTATCCTCCAGTTAGAACCTGAAAGCAGGAAGAGATAACTAGGTGACTTCCCCAGCCCAACCATCTTTTTCTTTTCCGCTTACTATGACCCTGACACTGTCTTACAAGACCCTCATGCTAACCCTGCTTTGAGTGGAGAGAGGGAGGCTCTAGGAGGATACGTCATTTACCTAAGGTTACAAAGTTAGTAAGCGGCCCAGACATCTGTCTGAATGTTAGATCCACTCTCCAGTGCTCTGCTATCTAGCTTCTCTTTTGTCTAACAACCGACAAAACAGACCCAGAGAGACCAAATTATTTACCCATTCTATGCAACTAGCACCAGAGCAGGGATTTGAACTTGCTTCAGTACTCATTCACTCGTTCCTTTGCACCCCACACTTAGGTATAAGGATCCGGAGGGCTGGTGAATATAAGTGACTTGCCCCAGGCCACATAGAGTTCATGTGGGGCTACTGAGTCCAAGGTCAGTTTCCTTGGCCACCAACTCTTAGGAATTTCCATCTGCTGTCCGCCCTAATTCTCATTACTGACAAACCCTCCTGTTCTCTACTTGAGTCTGTACCGGCAAACTGTCTCTCACACCCACAAATCCCTCTTAATCACTATGTGCACAGAGGCTGGGTTTTGGTTCCGAGATCCTTTTAATGAAATGTGCATCTCACTTTCCCTTGGCTAGTTGACTAAAGTTGAACCTGTGATGGGATTCTGGAGTGTCCAAAGTTCACCAGCGTTGTAATCTGCACTTACAGGTAGTGAGTAGAAGAGCCCTGAGTCTGGCACCCGTGGGCTCTGAGGCTGCATCTTTGTTCTCTGGTGAGGCAAGAGGCCAGCTGGATGTAGGTGTTTCTTTGATAATCTCAGTTTAGAAAATAGATCATTAGGAGAGATAATGACATAGAGAACCTATTCCCTGCCCTCAAGTGTCTTGGCAGCAGATGCAGAAATTAGAAGAATAGAAGGCACCTTTGAGCTCATGTAAAGCCACCCTCATCTTTCAGGAGGCATCAAAGGGAGCAGAGTTGGAGATCCTAGGTAATCAATGAGAGCATGTATAGAACAGAACACACTGGGAGTTCAGGGAAGGGTAGATTAGAGACAAAGAGACTGAGGCTGGACCCAGGCTCCCCTCAGTGTTTACCATCCCCATTCCCAGCCCTAAGCCTCTTACTGTACACAGTATTGCTACTCTGAACCTCATTTCTCATGGTGAGGTCTATATCCTGGGTTGGCACTTTGAGACTGCCCCTTCATCCTGGTCTAGGCAAGCACGACCTCAGGCACTGTGGGATTGGAGAATTTGGGAGTATCGTAGTCAGCATCATAATACTTGGATGATGAGTTAACACTGGGGGTGAGTATCTAGTAATTTAGTCAAGTTCCTCAGGGTCACAGGGCAGAAATGCACTTAGAGCCTACAGATCCCAGCAAGCAGTGAGAGTTCCCTTGCAAGGATCCTTAGCACACCATATAGGAGGAGAATGGATGCAGTCATCCCAAGTCTCAGTTTTAGTTCTGGATGCCTGTGGTTCACAGCACCAGGGAGGGGCACAGCAGCACCAGAGACTGACCTCCAAGCTGAGATGCCCCTCTTATTTTCCACTCTACATTTATCTTTCCCAAATAAAATACAGTGGAGTTAGTTTAATGTCACCTGGTACAAAGCACCTCTCTTGGGCAGAGCCAGTCTCCCTTACCCCAAGGCCATTTGCTTTTCGTTTCATATGACAGTCTCCAATTCCAGCCACAATGGCCAAGAGAACAACTGATTTCATTTCCACAACAAAGCGTTCTACATGAATTATGGATAGCAAGGCAGGAAAGCAAAGCAAAAAAAATCCGATGTGTTGGCTGGGCACAGTGGCTGATGCCTGTAATCCCAGCACTTTGGGAGGCTGAGGCAGGTGGATCACGAGGTCAAGAGATCGAGACCATCCTGGCTAACACGGTGAAACCCTGTCTCTACTAAAAATACAAAAAAAAATTAGCCAGGAGTGGTGGCGGGCGCCTGTAGTCCCAGCTACTCGGAAGGCTGAGGCAGGAGAATGGCATGAACTTGGGAGGTGGAGCTTGCAGTGAGCCGAGATTGCGCCACTGCGCCACCACACTCCAGCCTGGGTGACAGAGCAGACTCCGTCTCAAAAAAAAAAAAAAATGGATCCACTTATGTCAAAAGTTGACTGTATATGTCAGTGAGGTGTCATGAACCTCTCCTTCTGTCTTCCCACTGCAGCCACCTTAGATCTTTTGCTTGTCTCTCAGGTTATTTTCTCTTGGGCCAGGCTCAGAAGAAAATGCCTCTTCCCTTTGGAGAAACCTAGTATCCAAGGCCTGACTCTGAGCAGCAAACTTTGCAACCAGGATCCAAGGTATAGAAGACGACTTGAGGAGAAAGAATAGGGTAGAAGGGCAGGGTTAGCAGAGGCAAGGGCTAGTCCAGCCACAGCCCTTTGGCACTGGGTGTCACATGGCTCAGAGCCGCTAATTTAGGCAGTTGCCACACTCGGGCTTGGCAGCTGTCTTAGGACTGTCATATGTTGACCACTGGCTTCCTAAGCCTGCCCTGCTGCAGGGAGAAAGACGATAGGGACATATCCCTTGGATTCGCTACTTCTCTCCTTAGGACATCACCCCCATTGGGAAGCAGATAATGGTAGGATTTGATGGCTTTGACTCTTCTAGAAGGGCCATTTAAGGTTATCCTCTCTAACCTCTTTCTGAAAGTAGCAAGGTGTGGTGACTCCCCAAAATGCTTCAACATTAGAATCACCCAAGAAACATTTGAAAATTATAGATTTTCCAAATCAGATTCACTGCAGGAAGAGGCAGCCCAGGATTCTACATTTGTGAAAGTCCTCCATGAAATTCTGATGATCAACCACTGTGGGGAACTAGCTGAACTTAAAGTGAGATTGGAGGGAGGCTCTGGAGGCTCTACCAGGTATCTATTTGCCCAAGTGATATACACGGGGAAGGTTTCTCCTGAAATGGTAAGTTTATGGTCAGACACTCAGAGGCAGGAAGCACTGCCCCAGCCAGCCCCCAAGAACTTTGGTGTAGGCCCCTAAGGAAAAGAATGGTATGCATAGAAACCAAGTGGCTGCTTTCATAGTGGACTCTGGAACACACAATAGGGTTCCTGATTGTTAAATAGGCACAAAGTGAAAACTTAGCTTTAGTGGTGTGCTGGTGCTCTTCTGCACCAAGTTAAGAGAATAAACTGTTAAATTGTCAGGAATTTTGCAAAAGCCACTTGACATCAGGTTGGTAGTTTGAAATCAGCCATGATGAGAGCATTTACACCATAGAGTTTGGAAAACACTACGAATCACAGACTTTATTCTTTTTTCTGGAGAACCAGTGAATCTAACTACTTTCTTCCCATTCTTTGGGAATACAGTGCATTTGGCATATAGAGTGTTTGGCAATCAGCCACATAATCACGGAGTCACTAGCAGCAGTGATGGGCTTGAAGTGTCTTCCTCTAACTTGGAGGTGGGTGACATCAACAAGCAGGGTGATTCCAAAGAACAAAAGAGGACTGATGTGAGTATATGCGAGGCACTGTCCCCTGATGGTACAAGAGCACCTCCATCATCATCACCTCTGGGACTTCTGCCCTGCGCATAATCCCATCTGGGAGGGTCTTTGCCTAGGTCTGTTTTTTTTCTTAAATGTTCCACTTCCAAGGGCTATGGTGACAAAAGATACTTTTAGCAAGCCATGTTTCTCTCTCTCCTGCCATTTAGTGTGATCTCCATTATTCATGAACTCTTCTAATTTTCTTAATGCCAAAAGCTTTGCTGCCAGAGGCGTAGAATTGATTTTGTAGAGTGGTTTGCGCACTTTGAGATGCTCTCATTTACTTATCTGAAAGGATTCTGCCCTGGGCTGGACATCAAACTGGGCCACACATTGCAGGGCATTGGGTTTCTGGGCCACATTACCTTGGAAACCATGGGGCTCTGAGATGAGGCCCTAGAGGGCAAACTGAGACCTCCTCCCCAGGGTGCTCCCGCAGCCCTCTCTTGCCCTAGTTAAATGAGACTCCAAAGGCTACTGACAAATTCTGCTCTGGCCAGCTCCCAGCTGTAGAAATATTCAAACATTATTTGTAAAAATTGATTATATTGAGGACATTAAGCCTTCTAAACAGTCATGCCCCACTGGGCTCTATTTACTCTAAATGAAATGCATGTTGTGGTGTGAAAAGGATGGGTTTTTGCAACCAAATACACTTGAGTTCAAATACCAGCCTTACTGTGGGAGTAGCAGCCTCATCTCTCTTAGCTTCTGTTTCCTCATTTGTAAAGTTGGCTTCTATGCAAATTAAATGGTAAAAATAATGGGAGGTACCTACAGTAGGGCTCAGCACAGATAAATGTCAGACATTTATCCAACAGCTTCTTACCAATCTCTTTTGAGCATTAACAAAGGCTAAGTAAACTGCTACTGAGTCTCCTTGGCCCTTGTAGTAGGCAGACTAATGCCCCTCTCCACAAAATGTCCACATCCTAATCTCCAGAATCTTTGGGTGTTACCTTACATAGCCAAAGAGATTTTGCAGGTGTGATTAAGTTAAGGATTGTGAGATAGGCAGATGATCCTGGATTAGCCAGGTGGGCCTACTGTCATCACCAGGGTTTTTATGAGTGAAAGAAAGAGGCAGGAGAATGAGAGTCAGGAGAGGAGAGGTTAAGACCAAAGCAGACACTGGATGATGGAACATAAATTTGTAGATAGTAGGTTGCTGGCTTTGAAGCTTGAGGAAGAGTCCATGAGCCAAGGAATACAGGCAGCCTCTGGAAGATGGAAAAGACAAAGAAATGGATTCTCCCCTAGAGCCTCCAAAAGAAATTCAATCCTGCCAATACCTCGATTTGAGCCTAATGAAACCCATCTCAGACTTCTGACCTCCAGAAATGTAACACTGTAAATTGATATTGTTTTAAGTAGCCAAGTAGTGATAATTTGTTACACCAGCATTAGGAAAGGAAAGCAGCCTTTAATTCCTCTTCACCCTTGGAGAGTTGCCAACTCCCTCTTCAATTCTCGGGACATCCCTGGAATCCCCAGCTTAGTTCTGGGCCTCCTGAATAGCACGGCCATCCAGCCCTACCTGGATGAAGGGGGTGTGAGCTCTGACTTAGGACAGAACCACAACAATAGGTAACATTGAGTGCATCTAGGTATGTTACACATATTAATTCATTTAATCCTCACCACACATCTATTATATGTCCCTTTTACAGATGGGAAAACTAAAGTACAGAGATGTTAAGTAATTTATCCGTGGTCCATACAACTGGCAAGTGATAGACACAGGTTTGAACCCAGGAAGTCTTTCTCCAGAGTCCAAAATCTAAACCATGGCCTGATGTGGCCAAAAATCCACACTCTGAGAGTGGACTTAGATCAGAAATCTTGGATCAGGCCAATGGGGTGAGTCTCTGGCATGGAAAACCTGAGCAGGCAGTTTTCCATGCCAGAAACTCACCCCATTGGCCTGATCCGAGATTTCAAACAGCTATCCTTCCCTTCCCTCTAGAGTCCGAAGAATGGCTAGAGAGAAAGAGAGGATGAAAGCCAATCTACCAATCCATTTCTGGAATGCAATCACTATCAGAACCCAGAAAGCTTTCCAAGATGCTTAAAAAGGATGATTCCACGAAGACAGCCCCTCACATGCAAATCTCCCCCATAGGCTGTGCTTTTTGCTGATCCCTAGAAAGAGTCTGAAGTTATGTCGCAGCTGGCCAGGTGGATGCCAGGGTTCTACGTGACAGGACCCCTACTGCCTTCCTGGACACTACAGTGTGGCTTCAGGCAAGAGAAGAGTGCAGTGATGTGAGTGATAGTTGACTACATGAGTTAATATTTGAAAGGTGCTTAGAACATTGCCTGGTCCACAGTAAGGCCATATAAGAACTTGTTTAATTTATTAATTAAGTTTCTTTCCCTGGCCTGAAATGTGTTGATGGAAGAGATACGTAAGGTAGTACTTCTCCAACTTTAATGTGCATGCACATCACTTTGGAATCTTCTTAAAATGCAGATTTGATTTAGAAGCTCTGAGATGGAGTCAAAGATTCTGAGTTTCTAACAAGGTGATACAGACATGGCTGGTCTGCAGACCAGAGTTTGAGTATCAAGGGTGTGAGATGCTGATAATACAGAACAGAAAGCCAACCTCATTATGGGAAGAGGCCCTGAGTCCAGTGTGTGCCCTGACTGTGGCTAGAGGTGTGGCTTTGCAAACCTTTCTCCCTTTCTGGGCAAGTGGCTCTGGCCAGGAAGTGTCCCTCAGCTGGGCCAGGAGGGTGGCAATGGACCATTTCCACTGAAGTTTCCAGCTATGTCTGAAGCACGCATGAGGCCCTTAGCCAACAGGCTAAGGAAAGTGTTGACCAGGAGAAGCTCAAACCCTTCAAAGCCTCCTGTCTGCTACAAGATAAACACCAAGCTCCTTTGGATTCACACTCATGTCAATGTGACTCAAAATCCTGATATCTATTCCACCACACCACAGGGCTTCCCAAATACTACTGGCTGAAAACAGATGGCTTCCCTCCCAACCTGATCAAATGACTTTTGCTATCACTAGGAAATCCTTCCCCAACGGGCCTTGTGTGCTCAGCCAACAAGGTAAACTGCACTCCTCTCAGCCCCTTAAAGCCCCTTTTGTGTCCCCTCCCAGCTCCTAAGCCCTGACCTCTCAAAGTGTGATCCATGGACCAGCCTCATCAGCAACACATGGGAGCGTGCTGGAGATGCAGCTTCTCAGGCCCCACTTGGAGCTGCTGAACCAGAAGTTGCATTTAAGATTCCAGGTGATTGTGTGCATGTGCAAATCTGAGAAGCACTGGCCTAGGCCACATTTATTTATGCATTGGCCTCCCAGTTCTCACTCAACCCTCCTCTCAACTTCCTTTTCCCAAGCAGGTCAGCATGACCTAGATGCTGAGTATAAATTTAGCCGCCACTCCTGTTCTCCTAGGTCACCTCAGCTTTCAAATGTTCCCAGTCCATTCCTCATCTTCCTCTACAGGGGCAATTTTGCAACCCCACCCCTTTTTAAGTTAGCCTCAACATGGTTCACTAGCCCTCATTTAAGAATCTTTACAATAATGTTTTCCTTTCTATAATAAATGAGAAACTTTTGCTTGAAAGGCTTTTGAACTGTGACCAGACAGACTGCTCTGTACAACACACGGTTGTGTTATAATTTCGGCCCTGCCATGAGGTTGCCACACCTCAGGTGAAGGAATCTGCCTTGGTGGGACAAAGAGAGGAGGCTGCCCCTTGAGGACACCTCTGCGTAGAGTTCTTGTCTTTGCAGCACCTTGACTTGTAACAGGGAGAGCACAGCAAAAACTGCAAACAGCTGCTGTCCCTCATGAGGCAAGAGCCAGATCTGACCTAGGTCATCCTGGAGAAGGTGGCATGATTCCAAGGAGTCATTTTCAGAAAGGAGGCAGCAGAAGGTTCCTTTAAAGCCTGGAGATCCTGAGGATCCTGAGGACAAATTTCTAACTTAATCTTGAATAAATGATCTCGTCCCTCTTTTTACCCTTCCCTACCCCATGAGAACAGCCTTAGCGATGCTTCACTAGGCTTTCTTAGCTTGTATTTTATTTTTTAAATCCAATCTCTCAATTTCTCTCAGAACATAAAAATACATGCATACTTCTCTACACAAATCCACAGAGGAAAAAAATACATGCAGAAAATTTGTAAGATAAAATACCGCAAAGAAAATAAAAACTAGTTTACCAAGCAGAGATGATCACCAGTAACATTGCTTTCCTTCCTTAGACCCATACATCTAATATATACACACATTTATGTTTCATATACTAATGTATAGGATGACACCACAGAGTTTTATACACTGCTTTTCAACTTAATAGATTAGTATTATCTTGTGTCATTAAATATTTCTGAAAACATTATTATTCAAATCATGAAATTCTGTCACATAGTTCTTGGTATGATTTACTTAGCCACCTCTCAATGTTGATGATTTTTTTGGTTTCCATTTTTTGCTGTTTTTAATTTTTGATATCTTCATATGGTTTAATAAAAAATTAGTTACATAATTATTTTATTTATTTTACAAACATTTATAGAACACCTACTAAGTCTCAGGCACTGTGTCAGGTGATAAGCTGTAAAAATAAATCCTTGAGGGCCTTGCCACAGCCCTTTGAAGGGTCAGGCAAGTAAACAAATGCACAGAGTGTAGTAGAGCCTGTAATAAATGATATACAGAGTAGGAAAAGAGAAGTCGCTGTCACAGCAGGATTCCCAGTGAATCCTTAGCTTAGATAATAATTACAGAGAGAGCTGAGTAATATGTCTCCTCTAACATAAAAATAATTGTCACTTACATATATGTCTTGCTTTATGCACTTCTGTGTTTATGATGGCAATGTATTTTCATGACATTTTTCCATATCTATCAATACATACATTTTTAATATCAGTACACAACTTCCCAAATCTCTTGAGGCACCAACCACCCTCTGCAGTTCCCCACCTCACTTACCACATTTTTTGCCAGTAATTTCGAAACTAGCACTGAGACAGCACAGATAGAATTTATTATCCTGGAGAGCTAGGCTGGAGTAGCCTGGGTGGCTGGGGTGAGTTCTAGCTACATGGGCAGGGCCGTGGATAGGACTCCAGTTCCAGCATGGAATTAGCATGCAAGTCAAAAGCTGCAGCCCAATGCTATGAACTGGGCAAATGGGGTATGAGTAAGGGGGAAAGTCTACAGCTCACCCAGGTGCTTTGAGTTACCCAGGGTCTCCCTGTGCATCTGCAGACCAACTCAGACTCCACTACTGCAGCTCTAAGGAAGAAACAGCCTGCCACTGTACCTCTTATGCTGATTATAGACACATGACCTTATACATTCTAATACGGTGCTCTTGTTGCCGCTTTGGGGTAAGTCCATACCAAACTGAATGAGGAGTAAAGAGAAGGTTTAACTTGTCTAATGGCAAGAGTTTGTATTTGAAATCAAATGTGTAATTCCTATTTTAAGTCTCCTAGAATGAGGTAGCTCCTTAGACCGAAAACTGGAATTTAGACATTGAACCTTAGATGGGCAGGAAAATAATCATGTTAGCAGTAACAAGATTGATTAAGAGACTGCTATGTGCCAAGCACTATCATAAGTGCTTTAAATGTAGGAACTCATTTAAAGCTCACGAATTTAGAAAACGGCTCTTATTACTTTTATAGGTGAAGAGACTGAGACCCACAGAGGTTAAACCCACAGTGAGCCAGCTAGACAGTGGCAGAATCCATTGCTCAGGCTCCCAGTCATTACACCACACTGCCACTCTGGGGATTCTCAGGTCTTTCTAAGACTTGGAGTCTACAATCTAGACCTCTAAGAGTCCCAACATGAATGAGAAAACCCCTAGATGGAGTGGGACAGATGGCTTCTGTCACTAGGAGGAGCTGAACAGGAAGTGGATGATAAGCAAGCTATATTCCTGTTTCCTGAATTGCATATTTCTGTGCCCAATCGCAGTCATGCTGAATCAGAATTTCCATGGATGGGGTCTGAAATCAATATATTTATTCCCCCCAGTGATTGTGTTGCACCCAACTCATGAAGTAGCATTTAGGGACCATATTATTGGATTGCTCTTCTGTGTATCTGCTTCCATTCTGGTGTGTTTTTGTTTATTTTTTTGTATGTGGTCTCCCTGTGTTGCTCAGGCTGGTCTCAAAACTTCTGCACTCAAGCAATTCGCTTGTCTTGGCCTTCCAAAGTGTGGGGATTACAGGCGTGAGCCTTGTGTTTTCAAGCATATCATGTAATCTCAGAAAAATTGGGGACAATCTCGAGGACAACATAGAGGAAGTAGAAAGAGTTAATATGAACCCCCCAGGGGGTAGGTAAATCTCAAAAAATAAGACTTAGAACTGTAAGAACTAGTTGCCCGGAGCAGAGAGGATTGGAGTCATCTAAACTAACAGAATCAGATGGGAAATGTGCCTTTTCAAAATGTTCAGAATCCATGAACGATACCGTGCAGGAGTGGCGAGTTCAGGCACAACTCAGACACCACCAAACAGAATTACAAACTATTGCATGGTCCCTGTCAAAATCACATCAATATTCACTCTTTATCTACATGGAACTGCATATATAAATGTAATTACATGTTGCAAAATGGTTCCTGTAAAGAAGGCAGATTGATTAAGTCTAAAATATAAAATATTGTAGCATAAAATCATTGTACATCATGGTGGCATTTGTCAAACCATCCTTCCATCTGCCAGCATATTCTAACCATCTGTTATGGGTTGAATTGTGTCCCACAAGAAGATGGTGAAGCCTTAATCCCCAGAACCTGTGAAGATGATCTTCTTTGGAAATAGGGTGCTTGCAGATGATCAAACTAAGATGAGGTTATGAGGGTGGGCCTTAGTTCAATATGACTGGTGTTCTTCTAAAAAGGGACAATTTGGACAGATGTAGGGAGAAAAACATATGAAGGTGAAAGCAGAGATTGGGGTGATGCATCTACAAGTCAAAGAATGCAAAAGATGGCCAGCAAACCACCAGAAACTAGCTGAGGGCTAGGATAAGATTCTCTCTCACACAGCCCACAGAAAGAAGCAACCCTGCTGGCATCTTCCTCTCTGGTTCTAGCCACCAGAACTATAAGACAATAAATTTCTGTTGTTTAAGCCACCCAATCTATGGCACTTTGTTATAGGAGTCCTGGCAAATATACCATTAAATGACCCCAAGTTGATATCAATTAACCAGACAATTCACATAATAATGAACCTCTTAGCTAGACCAGTTATTTTTTGTTTTCCTTCTCATTGTAGAAATCTGGTTAATGATTTAGAAATGTGTATACTCTGGGTTTTGTGGGTTTTTTTTTTTTTTTTTTTTTTTAGCTATACCAATTCTGAAGTGCACCCAGCTTTGAGAATCATGGATTTTAGAATCAAGCATCATTGTGCATATCTTTAACATGGAAAGACATGGAAAAAAAAAGAGATGGACAGGAAACAGGGTTCTTTTTTTTTTTTTTTTTTTTTGAGACAGAGTCTTGCTCTGTCACCCAGGTTGGAGTGCAGTGGCCTGATCTCAGCTCACTGCAAACTCCGCCTCCCGGGTTCACGCCATTCTCCTGCCTCAGCCTCCGGAGTAGCTGGGACTACAGGCACCCGCCACCTCGCCCGGCTAGTTTTTGTATTTTTAGTAGAGACTAGAGACGGGGTTTCACCGGGTTAGCCAGGATGGTCTCGATCTCCTGACCTTGTGATCCGCCCGTCTCGGCCTCCCAAAGTGCTGGGATTACAGGCTTGAGCCACCGCGCCCGGCCGGAAACAGGGTTCTTAACAAGTCATTAGCTGCCGCCATAGATTTGAGGTGCAAGAAAACTCCAAGTAAAAACATGCTCTAAATCCGAATGTTCTTGCCTGATGAGCTACATTGATTACACATGAGTTTCTAGAACTTCTTTTGTCCTTCTGGCTCAAGTCCTTAAAATTCTGGGAAGGCAGGGACCCTGGTTTATTATCATATGCTCTAGACGAGTGCCTAGTATATTTGACACTCATTGTTTGCTGAATGAATATTTTTAAAATAAATATCCTCTTTATTTTCTTTTAAGCCCACAACCTATTCTTTCCTATCTTAGATCACTAGTATCAAATTTGAACATGTCTCCTTAATATATGTTTACCTATTATAAACATATACTACTCCACAATAGAAATTGAAACATCCAAAAAATAAGATGGAAAATAAAGATAGTTAGAGGTTCTATTACATTTGGCTAAAGAGCCCATGGATTTTTATTATGTACTTCCTAAGCATCCTCAGCCTTAACCACTGCTATGGATCTTACAATTTAATGACAAAAAAGGCAAAATGCTATGAACCCAAGGCAATGAAGTCTTCTCCCTGAGGCCCAGATCAGCACCCCCTGTTCCCACACCTCCGTTGCTACTCATTTGGCTTCTAGGGTAGGAAGGAGCAGAGTCAAAGGAACAAGTCTTCCTCTTTTCAAAGCAAAAAGCGTCCATATCTCTCATGACCACACCCATGAAGAATGTAAACTGTATGATCAAGTGATTTGTTAAACAGATTTATTTAGCTAATGGGCTTTATAAGTTCCAGGAAGAGGCTGAAGTCAGGTCCCTTGGAACAGAATTTGGGAAATCACACAAACTGGGCATACTGGATTAAATGATTCAATTTGTCTAGGCACTTTTAGTGTCACAAAGAGGAAAGGTCCTTCTTTTTGCCCACTATCCCCTTGAGTGCTATATCACAAATTATGTCATCACAGAACTCTTTTTTGTGAATCCTTATTTTTAAATGTTTTTATTCTCTTTTTTTAATGACTCAACAACATCCAGACTTATTAACATTTTGAAAGAAATTAGTTTGGATTGAGGTAACCAGAGAAAATCATTATCTGAAAGTATTAACTAACCCTCATTAGAAATATTAATTTCTTTTTTTTTTCTTTCTTTCTTTCTTTTTTTTTTTTGACAGAGTCCTGCTCTGCCACCAGGCTGGAGTGCAGTGGCGCAATCTTGGCTCACTGCAACCTCCACCTCCCAAGTTCAAGTGATTCTCCTGCCTCAGCCTCCCAAGTAGCTGGGACTACATGGGCCTGCCACCAGGCCAGGCTAATTGTTGTCTTTTTAGTAGAGACAGGGTTTCACCATGTTGGCCAGGATGGTCTCGATCTCCTGACCTCGTGATCTGCCCACTTTGGTCTCCCAAAGTGCTGGGATTAAATATTAATTCCTGATTCATATATAACTAAAAGTTTCTTTTCATTCACTTTAGTTGGGCATGTAATTACTTTCATCTAACAAATTTTCAGGAACTTTTAATGAACTTGTCATCAATTGAATTTAGGTCCATGTTTGAGAGATTACCCTTTAGATCCTGAATACACAATTCATAAAAGACCTAAGAAGAAATAAACATAAGCAAAAACGTTTAAGTCTGTTCACAGATGAACAGAAAAGAGAGCTGGATTAAATTAGAGACAGAGTGAGAAAAGGAAGGAAGGAAAGAAGGAAAGGAAAGAAAGGGAGGGAAAGACAAAATGCTTGCCAGTACAATGATGAATGTGCTGGTCTGAAACATTGTAACATTTTATTTCATTGTCACTACCCTTTAGTAAAAAAAAAAAAATTAACAATTCATATCCAGAGCCAAAAAATGTCCTATCCCCATTTTTACCCACTAATCCTACTTCATAGAATTAATTCAAAACTTGGAGCCAGGACAAGAGATGAAAGGGGGGCATTTCCCATATGAGTACATTCATTGCATTTTTATTTTAATAGCAAAAATTGAAAACAATCTAAATGTTTTATCCTAGAGACTGCCATTAAGTTAATTTTGGCACAGTTCCTAAAAGGAATACCATGCAGCCATTAAAATTTTAAATTAAAATATGGGGTATGTAAAAGCATAAGAAAATGCTTATTTTATAATAAGGGAAAAAAGAGCATGATACAAAATTGCATAACCATATGGAAACCATATGCCCACAAAGGATTATAAAAAGAAAAGATGAGTTCTTATAGTAGGCTGGTAAGATTATACATTACTTTTTTCTATTTTTCTAAAACTTTGTAATGTTGTTATATTACTTTTAGCATTTAAAAATATTTTTAAGAACATAAAAACAGTTTTCTGCCAATATACCACTAAAGAAACATCCATATACATTTTAAAACTCAAATGTATTCCTGACAGGGTACAGAACACATTTTCCAACCATTATTTCCACTCATCTGTAGACGCACTGAAATTCTACTAAATTTTCAATGATACAAATTACCTTTCAACTTGAAAGGTGTGCTAAGGCCTTTAGATAAATATAACTATTGCTGGTGCCCAACACAATTATTTTAAGTAATTTTACAAAATCTATTCTGTTTTTGCCGCACCTGGTAATTAAGTTCGAACATCCTGAAGAAGGCTGCCTCATCTCCCTAAGGCCCAGAAAGAATTTCAATTGCCATTTTAAGCTTCCAATTAGTTCACAACATAAAATTACAACTTACTTTTGATATATTTTCCTCTGGGCCTAATTTTTTTTTTTACCACTCTTCTAACCCATATTGTAATTACGCTGCTCAGTCTTATGCAAAACATTCTCTCTTTTCATGCGAAGCCCACCAAAATATAACCTGGCTACTTCAGCTACTGTCCTACTTAACAATACCTGTTTCATTGAGACTACTGTCTCTCTACACTTTTGAAATAAGTTCTAGGACTGAAAATCTCCAGGTCTTGGCCCCGCCCCTGCCCCCTGCTCCTTGTCAGCAGGCCCTTAATGAATCTGTGTTAGTCTCAGGTAGGACTTTGGGGTCTTCTCTCTAACATTTGTTCTCATTTCTCTAGCTGATTTCCAGAATGATTGGCCCCCATTGCGATACAGGGGATGAAAGAAACAACTAAAACTTATTTTCCCACCACTTGGAAAGCAAGTCGCCATTGTCACTGTGGCAGGATAATTTATTGATATATTAATGTGTTTGTTTTCCCTGAATTCTTCTCTTTTCCTATTTTATTTTATTATATTCTATTTATTTTTAAGATGGGAGTCTCTGTCGCCCAGGCTGGAGTGCAGTGGTGCGTTCTCGGCTCACTGCAACCTCCACCTCCCGGGTTCGAACGATTCTCCTGCCTCAGCCACCTGAGTAGCTGAGACTATAGGCCCGCCATCGCACCGGGCTAATTTTTGTATTTTTAGTAGAGATGAGGTTTTCCCATGTTGACCAGGCTGGTCTCAAACTCCTGATCTCAAATGATCCGCCCAAAGTGTTGGGATCACAGGCGTGAGCCACCGCACCTGGCCTCTCTTCCTTTTTTTGAAATGGAGTCTCGCTCTGTCTCCCAGTCTGGAGTGCAGTGGTGCGATCTCGGCTCACTGCAAGCTCTGCCTCCCGGGTTCACGCCATTCTCCCGCCTCAGCCTCCCGAGTAGCGGGGACTCCAGGCACCCGCCACCACGCCCGGCTAATTTTGTTTTTGTATTTTTAGTAAAGACGGGGTTTCACCGTGTTAACCAGGATCATCTTCACGTCCTGACCTCGTGATCCGCCCGCCTCAGCCTCCCAAAGTGCTGGGATTACAGGCGTGAGCCACAGCGCCTGGCCCTCTCTTCCTGTTTTAAGCAGATTGCCAAATCTTCGTAATTCCTTGACTCGGGGATTCTTACCCCCTACTAGGGGCAGAACTCTGAAGCTAATTAGAGTCAAAGTCTTTCTTAAATACTTGTTATGAAAGAGATTAGACAAACAGTGAGAGAAAGAAGAAAATCGCTCAAGAAGCAGCCTGGGTGAGAGGTAGGATCACCTTCCCCCTCGCCTCAATGGAGACAAGTCACCTAGGAGACTGAGCCCTGGGAATTCTGGGTAGCAACGGAATGGTCCTGCAAGGTATTATTTCTTCACTGGGTCTCCTGGTTTTAGACTCTACTTGTCATAGACACACACAAAACTATATACTGTGTATATATTCGTTAGAGAGTGTCTTAAACATCCATTCTTGTCCATCACAACTTTTAGACCCCCCGGGAAATGCTTCTCTCCATCTCTTGTTCTGGGTCCTTAAATTAACTTGTATCTGAATACTATGAAATCTTGTGAGTTATCCTGCTGACGATGTCACAGATGGATACTGATTACAAGCGTGAGGGGATTTGAGAGGAGGAAGAGTTTAGGTACAAAAAAAGACAAACTAATTCATTTGTCAAGTCCTTTCTATCAATTAGCATGAATGCAGTAGAATCTTGCAAATGAAATATTAATTCCCAGTAGTGCCAAGTACCCTTTTCTTGTGTGTTTCTTCATGTCCCAACTTATGGCTACAGAGTAAGTCAACAATTAGAGAAATATTTCTAATATTTGTACATTATAGCTGAGAGACATTTTATAATACTAAAGAATTCATATCAACTGTACATTTTTTACACATGGGTCTAGATTGCTTTGTGCACAAGATGTGATCCTGATATAATACCATGGCAACTAGAAGAATATTGAACACTGGAATTGTGAATCTTTTTTATTTAATAAGATTGAATTTAAATATCAAAATTATTTTGAAATTTAAGGTATATTCATAAACCTTTCATTTACACTTTTATATTATCTGTAATATGCATTTTACATTTTATTTTAATAGACCTAGCATAGAAGCAAAACAACTGAAAACAAAAATATTGCTAATTCTTTCAAATGCATTTACCTTAATTCTATATCTTTTGATGAAAATATATTCAAATTTTAAAAATCCATTGGATCATTACTGTCAATAGAACAAATTATGTAAAATCCTGAGTATAAAATAGTTATTTTTGCTGTTATACATTTTAAAAATACATGTTATGAAATAATTACATAATAATTTGGGATATATGTGTGTGCCCATGTATGTTTATTATCCCTCTAATCATTGCCAGCATACTAACAGAATGCCCAATCATGTTCACAAAATTTTTATTCATTTGTCTTTGACTATTTGATAATTTTCAATCATATAAAAATCATGACCTTAAATATATTTTTTGATTTTGTCCTTATGAAGGTATACTAGTCACATTAGAAAGATTATATATTGATTACCAATTTGGTGTCTTGATCATTTTTAGACACATGGTACAAAGCCTCCACCTGTGCCCTGCACATTTTGGGAAGGGTCTGCCTCCCAACCAACTGGCTTTCTGGCACAAGCCAGAGAACTGAGTCTCTGGCTCTGATCATGTCATGTGTCCATTCCTGAACCATTCTCTCAAACCAACTGATTGCAGTGCTCCATGGACCAGCTTGGATAGACGCGCCCTTCCAGAGCCTGGGATGGAATCAGCCCCACTCGGACCCCACCATGGGAGATGGCAAGGGCCATTCCCAGAGGCAGATCAAGTTTTGTGAGTTCTAATGCTTTTTCAGTGGGCAGAGCCCTTTTTAAGAAAAAGAATAGAAAACAACAAATATAAAACTAGATATTGTAGGCAAATATTTCAAACAAGAAAAGAAATAACAAATCACAGATCCAAAAAAGCTAAGAAATACCACAATCATCATCAAATCCTCCCTGACCTATGTCCATAATGACTTTTTTCCCCGCTGCTACATTTTTTAGCTGAATACTCCTCAATCACTTCTTCATACAACAATAACTTCAAAGCATGATTTTTTAAGGAAAATAGATAATTCAGTCCTTCCTCTACCATGTTGGTCAGAATTTGTTGGGGTCTTTTCTTTGAGGTTTTATTGGTTACTGATGGCTTTTAAACGTTCTTTCAGCTTCACAACTTGTTATTGATACTTTTCTGTGTATTTTTATCATTGCTGCCAAGTTTGGAATCTCTCAAATTTCTTCTCCATGCTGGAAGATTTCCAGACACGTCAAGTTTTCTTGTCCAGGGACTGATATTAAATATTCTTAGAAGAGATGATGCACATTAACCAGTTTGCTGTCGGTGTCCACTCATCACAACAGCAAGGCAATCATCGCAGGGTAACAGGGGTATTTCTGGAAGTCAGGAATTACATTAGGATGCCAGCACTAACTGAACTGTCATAGAAGTGACTGTGAACCACATAAATATATCCATTAAACTGAAACTAAATGTATGATTCCCAACTCAGCTTCCCTCAATTGGATTCAAAAATAGGCCAACAGCCCTTCTAAATATCTCAAACACAATGGAAGTGTGAATGAGGAAATGTCAGAACAAAAAGAGACAGTGGTCTTAACCAGTGGAGGTTAAAGTATCTCACTTTTGCCCGTTTTACAACACAAGGACTTTGAAGTCTCAGCTGCAGACCTTTCCCAGTATATCCACCTCTTCACCTCTAGCGGTTCCCCAAGGAAATTCTGATGCTGCTACCTGAAGAAGGGGGAAAAACGGTAGCCATGCACTGCAATCATTTTGGCTTCTTTCCTTTCCATCCAGAAGGCAATTTTTTCCCCCCGGAACAAATATAACTTCTACAAACTATTTTCGCAGCTCTCAATTATAACACTTTGTTTTTTGCTTTTGCTCTTTTATGCTTTGTACCCCAGTTTTATTTGATCAAGTCACTTCCCTCTTACAACGCCCAGCTCAACTGCTGTCTTCTTTATCTCTAATCTCCCTGTCCTAGGGTTTTCAAGATCTGTTCCTTAGAACACTAGCCTTTGAGACATTATATATTTTTTTAAGTGTTTGAAATAAATTGCCTGATTTCTCTCTCTCTCTCTCACTTTTCAGTTCAGAATGCATATTAGCACTTTGGGTTCTGAGAAGTCCCACATTCAAAGAATACTTTTTTGTTATTTTAAAGAGTCAGGGTCCCACTTTTTCACCCAGTCTGGAGTGCAATGACATGAACTTGGCTCCCTGCAGCCTTGACCTCCCAGGCTCCAGCGTTTCTCCTGCCTCAGCTTCCTACCAAGTAGCTGGGACTATGGATGCTCAACACAATGCTTGGCTAATTTTTGTTTTTGTTTGTTTGTTTGTTTGTTTGTTGTAGAGACGGGATTTTGCCGTCTTGGCCAGGCTGGTCTAGAACTCCTGAGCCCAGGCAATCTGCCTGTCTCAGCCTCCCAAAGTGCTGGATTACAGGCATAAGCCACCACACCTGGCCAGAATACTCATTATTGATGGCATACTCTATAGCAAGCTCTTCTAAATGCTTTATATGTCTCATATAATCCTTTCTACTACCTATGGAATAGATTGTTTTCATAGATGAGGAAATTCTAGGGTCAAATAACATGACCAAAATCTCACGATGGGTAATTAAAAGGTAACAGGATTTAGGCCGGGCAAAGGGGCTCACGCCTGTAATCCCAGCACTTTGGGAGGCTGAGGCAGGCGGATCACGAGGTTAAGAGATTGAGACCATCCTGGCCAACATGGTGAAACCTCGTCTCTACTAAAAATACAAAAAGTAGCTGGGCGTGGTGGCATGTGCTTGTAGTCCCAGCGACTTGGGAGGCTGAGGCAGGAGAATCGTTTGAATCAGGGAGGCAGAGGTTGCAGTGAGCCGAGGTCGTGCCATTGTACTCCAGCCTGGGAGACAGAGTGAGACTCTGTCTCAAAAAAAAAAAAAAAAAAAGAAAAAGAAAGATAACAGAATTTGAACCCAGAACCTCTTAGCCACTCCCCATTTGATTTTGTTTAAATCAGTGCTTCCTGGCTGGGCACAGTGGCTCACACCTGTAATCCCAGCACTTTGAGAGGCCAAGAAAGGCAGATCACCCGAGATCAGGAATTCAAGACCAGCCTAGCCGACATGGCAAAACCCCGTCTCTACTAAAACTACAAATATTAGCCGGGTGTGGTGGCATGCACCTGTAATCCCAGCTACCTGGGAGGCTGAGGCAGGAAAATTGCTTGAACCCAGGAGGCAGAGGATGCAGTGAGCCACGGTCATGATGCTGTACTCTAGCCTGGGTGACAGAGCGAGACTCCATCTAAAAACATAGTAATAATAAAAATAAA
>NW_012115444.1:5611375-5634744 GCF_000951035.1 Colobus angolensis palliatus
AGGCTGTAGTGCAATGGCATGATCTTGGCTCACTGCAACCTCCATCCCCTGGATTCAAGTGATTCTCCCTCCTCAGCCTCCCGAGTCGCTAGTATTACAGGTGCCCGCCACCACACCCAGCTAATTTTTGTTATGGGGTTTCACCATGTTGGCCAGGCTGGTCTCGAACTCCTGACCTCAGGTGATCCACCCGCCTCAGCCTCCCATTACAGGCATCAGCCACTGTGCCTGGCCAAAAATTTTTTATACATTTAGTGTAGCCTAAGTGTACAGCATTTATAAGATCTACAGTAGTGTACAGTAATGTCCTAGGCCTTCACATTCCTCATTACTCACTCACTGACTCACCCAGAGCAACTTTCAGTTCTGCAAGTTCCATTCCCGCTAAGTGCCCTATACAGGTGTACCATGTTTTTATCTTTCATAGTATATTTTTACTGTACCTTTTCTATGTTTAGACACATAAATATTGACCATTGTTACAATTACATTGTGTAATTGCCTGTAGTATTCAGTACAGTAAGATGCTATACAAGTTTGTAGCCTAGGAGTAATAGGCTTTACCATATAGCTGAGGTGTCTAGTTGGTTATGCCATCCGGGTTTATATATGTATGCTCTATGATGTTTGCAAAATGATGAAATCGCCTGAGGCTGGATTCCTCAGAACATAACCCCGTCATTTAGCGGCACATGAAAGTAGTCCCAAAGGACTGCTGTCACTGTTACATCCCTATACACTGCAATTGTGCCACTCCCAGACCTTGCCTTACTGTCGCACAGCAGTCATTTGTATATGTTTCTCATCTCCTCCAGCAGGTTGTAAACCCTGTTAAATGGGCCTTTATCTTCATCATCTTGACCCCCATGCCTCCCATACTATCTGACACATGTCATAGTATACTGATACCCCTGTGGTATCTGATACACACAAATCAATAAATATTTGTGGACTGAATGTATGTTGATAGCATTTTAAACTTTCCCAACTTCTATTTCATTTCAAAAGGAAGGAAGCAAATTCAATAAATTAAATGCTGGAAAATAGAAGGTTTTATACAACTTTTCCAAATCCTTTTGTACTGCTCCACTTCTGATGTTTACCAAGTGAGTTAGGAAATTAAAAAGGAACTACAAGCTGTTTTAATAGTAAGACAAATTCAATTTGAAATCAGCATAGAGAAATAATATTTTTGAAGGCCCATAACTGAAAAAGACTGGAAAACATATTAAATAAAACTCAGAAGAGAGTCATAGCCAATATTTGCAGCTTTGAGAGAGGAAATACACAACATTCTTAATAGTATCTAACAGTTCTTATACCATAGGGACACAAAAACTATTCATTCCGGATGACAGCTTCTCAATACAGGTTCTTGTCCTTCAACCGAGAATAAACAAGGAGTACCCTCAGAATATTCTGTTGTAAGAGCTGCCAATGCAGAAGGAATTTTAATTTCAGAAAACTCAGGTTCAAAGCATGAGTCATCTTCTCCGTTTCAATCACCATTCTGGTAGACTTTTTATTGGTTAAAATGAATATTTCTTACTGCAAAAAGTAAAAATAAAAAAGAATCTAAGCAATTGGAACACTCATTTTCAAAAACTCCATTTAAACACATTTTTGTACCAACATAAATAAAACTTGTTCAATTTTGCAATATCTTTTTAGAAAACAAAATGGTTTAGCTTAAAACTCCCTTGCCCATGTTATAAATACATCACATATCATAAATCCATATTACACTATTTTGATTATAAGCAGCCAGTCCAAATATTTAAGGTGGAGCGCTCTGAAGAGTAAAATTCTCTGTGGGTAGCAAAATGTTGACCAAAGCTGCCTGCCAGGAAGAATCCCAGCTGTGGAACAAAACCCACCCTCTGCATGGTTTCCAGAGTGGTCTGGTCCTGCCTTTCTTGAAAGCATTCAATGGCTCCCTAGTACCTTCAAAAGAAAGTATAGGCCAAGAAGCTCCTCCATGGCTTGAACTCTGCTTTCTTCTTTAGCTTTATTTCTCACCACTTTCTCCATACAGAACCACTATGAGTTTCCTGCATATGCCTTATTTTAGACCTCCATGGTTTTGCTCAAAATACAAACATCTTCCCAATTCTAACCCATCTTTTCTCCCTCCTTTGACTTTCCCTGCCTCTTCAGCTTAAAAACTCCTATTTATTATTCAAAACAATGCTTAGCCCAGCAATCCCACTCCTAGGCACATACCCAAGAGAAATGAAAATATCCACATAAAAATTTGTACATGAATGTTCATAGCAGCATTATTCTTTTTTTTTTTTTTTTTTTTTTTTTTTTGAGACAGGGTCTCACTCTGTTCCCTAGGCTGTAGTGCAATGGCATGATCTTGGCTCACTGCAAGCTCTGCCTCCCGGGTTCCTGCCATTCTCCTGCCTCAGCCTCCCGAGTAGCTGAGACCACAGGCGCCCGCCACCTCACCCAGCTAGTTTTTTGTATTTTTAGTAAAGACTGGGTTTCACCATGTTAGCCAGGTGGTCTTGATCTCCTGACCTCGTGATCCGCCCGTCTCGGCCTCCCAAAGTGCTGGGATTACAGGCTTGAGCCACCGCGCCCGGCCAGCAGCATTATTCCTAAGAGGCAAACTGTGCAAGCAACCCAGTTGGTCATCAGCTAATAAACAGATCAATAAGATGTAGTATATTCATATAATAGGATATTATTTGGCAATCTAAAGGAATGAAATACTGATACATGCTACATGGATGACTCTTGAAAACATTATGCTAAGTAAGAGAAGCCAGTCACGAAGGACCATATATTGTATGATTTCATTTGCATTAAGTGTCCAAACAGAAAGTAGATTTGTGGTTGACTGGGGCTAGAAGGATTGGGGAAATGGGAGGTGACTGCTAATGGGTACTAGGTTACTTTTTGGGGTGATAAAAGTGTTTGAGAATTTTTTGTGGTTATGTTTGCACAATTGTATGAATATACTAAAGCTATTGAATTGTACAATTTAATGAGTGAATTGTGTGATATATTAATTATCTCTCAGTAAAGCTGTTACAAAAAACAGTGCTCAGATATCACCACTTTTGGTGAACTTTCTCTGATTTCTCCCTGAACAGTCTATAATTCCATCATCTGATTCCTTCTATCCTTGACACATGAATTTCATCACCAATTTATAATAACTAACAGCAATCATTTTGTCAAATACTTTATGCCCAATATCTGAATATTGTTAATAAACCTGTGAGCTAAGTATTACTGTACTGATTTACAATTGGACACATTTTCAGTGCTTTGTCATCCAACAAGACAGTTTCCCAAAGACAGAAGTTGCACAAATGTGGCCCACAGTTCTTTATTTTTTTACTCTTATTTTAGGTTCAGAGATACATGCGTAGGTTTGTTATATAGGTAAGTAGCATGTTATGGGGGTTTGGTGTACAGATTATTTTTTATCAACCAGGTAATCAGCATAGCACCTGATAGGAAGTTTTTTAATTCCCTTCCTTCTTCTATCCTCCACCCTCAAGTAAACTCCAGTGTCTGTTGTTCCCTTCTTTGTGTCTATGTGTTCTCAATGTTTAGCTCCCACTTATAAGTCCGAACATGCAGTATTTGGTTTTCTGCACAGGCGCATGTGTCTTTATGGTAGAACGATTTATATTCCTTTGGGTATATACCCAATAATGGGATTGCTGGGTTGAATGGTAATTCTATTTTAAGTTATTTGACAAATCGCCACATTGCTCTCCACAATGGCTGAATAATTTACAATCCCACCGGAAGTGTATGAATAATCCCTTTTCTCCACAACCTTGCCAGCACCTGTTATTTTTTACTTTATAATAATAGCCGTTCTGACTGGTGTGAGATGATATCTCATTGTGGTTTTGATTTGCATTTCTCTAATGATTAGTGATGTTGAGCATTTTTTCATATGCTTGTTGACAGCATGTATGTCTTCTTTTGAAAAGTGTCTGTTCATGTCCTTTGCCCACTTTTTAATGAAGTTGTTTTTTGCTTATAAATTCAAGTTCCTTATAGAATCTGGATATTAGACCTTCGTCGGATGCATAGTTGGCAAATATTTCCTCCCATTCTGTAGGCTGCTTGCTCTGTTGATAGTTTCTTTTCTAGTGCAGAAACTCTTTAGTTTAATTAGGTCCTATTTGTCATTTTTTGTTTTTGTTACAATTGCTTTTGGCATTTTGTCATGAAATCTTTGCCAAGGCCTGTGTCTAAAATGGCATTCCCTAGGTTATCGTCTCGGGTTTTTATAGTTTTCGGTTTTACATTTAAGCCCTTAATCCATCTCGAGTTGATTTTTGTATATGGTGCAAGGGAAGGGTCCAGTTTCAGTCTTCAGCATATGGCTAGTCAGTTATCCAAGCACCATTTATTGAGTAGGGAATCTTTTTCCCATTGCTTGTTTTTGTCAGCTTTGTCAAAGGTCAGATGGTTGTAGATGTGCGACATTATATCTGGACTTTCTATTCTATTCCATTGTTCTATAGGTCTTTTTTTGTACCAGCACCATGTTGTTTCGGTTGCCATACTCTTGTGTTACAGTTTGAAGTTAGATAACGTGATGACTCCAGCTTTGTTCTTTTTGCCTTGGCTATCCAGTAACCCAGAGTTCTAATGCAGCCTAATGAAATTATTTTTTGATCCAAAATCATGGTATTTTTTTAAAACTTTAAATTAGTCAACAGCATTTTAAAAACAGGAAATTTAATGCAAAAATTCATTTTTTAGCATGTCTCGAAAGTTAGAGGACCCAGTGTTAAGATTTGAACAAAGCTTTTAAATCTGGAAAACTCTCTCCTGCTTGTCATAGCTTCACTGTGCCCTATTGTGTCACATTCAGCCCACTTAACTAAATTATTCTACTTGCTTAAGGCAGCATGGACAAGAACCATGTCTATTCATCTTTGCATCCCTAGCACCTGGACAGCACCTGATAAATAGCATGGGTACAATAAATATCCCTGAACTGTTACCTCTGCCCTATTATAGAAGAGCTGTGTTTTGGAGCATGTTCCCGAATTTTTTTTTTTTTTTTGATAATTTACCAGCCAATAAATCCCCAAAGTATAGCCCTTGCATTGGGCTGGTGGTTAAAAATAGTTCAACAAGTGTCTATCAAACCCTGGCCTTCCAGAGAAACAAAAAGAGGTAGGATCTCATTTACTCACAAAGCCATTAGCAAATGATACTAGACTGCTATGGTTTTAATGTTTGTCCCCTCCAAAATCCATGTTGAAACTTAATCCCCAATGTGGCAGTATCAAGAGGAGGCACCTTTAAGAAATAATTGCATCATGAAGGCTCTGCCCTGATGAATGGATTAATCCATGAATGGATTAACGGATTAATGGGTTAATGAATTAATGGATTAATGGGTTATCATGGGACTGGGACTGGTGGCTTTATAAGATGAGGAAGAGAGACATGAGCTGGCATATTTAACCCCCTCACCATGTGATGCCCTATGTCACCTTCAGAGAGCCCTCATCAGCAAGAATACCCTCACCAGATGTGGCCACTTGAACTTGGACTTTTCAGCCTTTATAACTGTCAGAAATAAATTCCTTTCCTTTATAAATTACCCAGTTTCAGATATCCTGTTATAAGCAACAGAAAACAAACTAATACACAAACATAACTAGCAAAATTTAAATTAGGTGTACAGATTATAGAGTTGGGTCCCCTGTAGCTACCCTAAGAAAAAATTCAAGTTTAGTAAGCAAGTTTTAAACAAAAATACATGTATATGAATAATAAAACCTTACTAATTTTTAACTATCCAATTGGAATCAATCTGGTCCAGTCTGAAACTGACCTGGGAGTTTTCTATGAGGGTGTATTTTGTCAAGCCAAGTAACAACATAAGTGGAATTTGCAGGAGTTTAACATACTTAGCAAAGGAGAAAATTCTTAGGGCTTTATTGAATCTGTTATTGCTTATATGAAACTTGTGCTACTTAAAATGAATCTTTAATTATTTAAAATACTTCTAACAGGACCCCTTGAAGCATTTTATTGACTCCTGGTAGACTTCAGTGATTATATATACCGAGCTCCAAGTCAACCTTTCACTAATTCACTATTGGTTCAGAAAATTAACCCATTTTTTTCACACATAGTTACATTAATCACATACATACATTGAAATGCAATTAATCATGTATAAATTGTACATACATGTAAAGTCCTTAATCTACTAATGTTTTTAGATAAATATATCTTTAATTTTTAAAAATGTATACTCATTATAAAAATTAGAAGAAAAAAATACTGAATTTCTCACAATTCCAACCACCCAAAGACTAACATTTAACATTTTAGTAATGTTCATTAGAGTTTTCTAAGCATATTTTTTGCATAATTTAAATTATAAAGCAGATACATGAGTTCCTATTTTAAATTATAACTTAAAGTTGTTTTCTTTTCTTTTTCACACAGGGTCTTCTCTGTCACCCATCTGGAGTGCAGCGGTGATCATAGCTCACTGAAGCCTCACACTCCTAGGCTTAAGTGATCCTCCCACCTCAGCCTCCTGAGTGGTTGGGATTATAGGTGCACACCACCATGCCAGGCTAATTTTTTAATTGTTTTGTAGAGAAGGGGTCTCACTCACCAGGCTGGTTCAAGAACTCCTGACCTCAAGCAATCCTCACTCCTTGGCCTCCCAAATGTATGGGATTACAGGTGTAAGCCACCATGCCTGGCCAACTTAAATTCTTAATGGCTGCATAATGTTGTATGATGTGTACACATCCTAATTTATACAGCTATTTGCCTGTTATTAAACATTTAAATTCTGTCTTAATTTTTAGATTCATTAATAATGTTGCAATTATTTTGATAAACAACTTTTTTCATATTTCAAAATATGTCCTCAAGGTAAATTCCCAAGAATAAAATTGCGTTGTTGGAATCTTCATCTGTATTAGCAAACTGCCGTCCAGGTTGGATTGATTTTACCTCCTATTAGTAGTGGAGGCTCAATTCATTCTTTTTTCTTCTTCTGTATATAAACTTTTTAAATTGACACATAATAATAATACATATTTCTGGGGTACAGAATGATGTTTCAATACATGTATACAGTGTGTAATGATCAAATCAGGGTAATTAACTTCTCCAACACCTCAAACATTTATCATTTCTTTGTGTTGGGAACATTCAAAATCCTGTCTTCTAGCTATTTGAAAATATACAATAAAGTGTTGTTAATTATAATCACCCTACAGTGCTGTAGCACACTAGAACTTATTTCTCCTATCTAGCTATACTCTTGTATGTGTTAGCCAACCTCTTCCTGTCTCACCCCCACTCTTCCTCGCCTCTAGTAACCACTAATATACCACATTTTCTTTATCCATTCATCCCTTAATGGACATTGAGTTTGGATTCATAGCTTGGCTATTGTGAATAGTGCTGCAATAAGCATAGGAGCGTGTATATCTCTTCAACGTACTGATTTCCTTTCCTTTGTGTATATACCCAGCAGTGGGATTGCTGGATCATATGGCAGTTCTATTTTTGGCCTTTTGAGGAACATACATAATGTTTTCCATAATGGCCATACTAATTTACATTTCAGGCAACAGTGTATGTGAGTTCCCTTTTCTCTACATCCTTTGCAGCACTTATTTTGTGTTTTTGATAAATAGCCATTCTGAGTGGGGTGAGATGATATCTCGTTGTGGTTTTGATTTGCATTTCCCTGATGATTAGTGATACTGAACATTTTTTCATATACTTGTTGGCCATCTGTATACCCTGTACCATCACTTGAGCCCTTGTAGAGGCTGCTGCCCATGGGAGAAGCTGGGTCCTGCTTATTCCCTTTTGATGAGCTCCCAGAAACCTGCACTCAACTAGGTCACCAGAATTAGAACCAGAAAGGCAATTTTATCCCACATAAGCTCAGAGGGCTTTTAGCCTTGCAGACGTCCAGTTCTTCCCCTTTGTCAGAAGATAACACATTTCCTGTCTGTGTTTGGAATTCAGTGGTATTTCCTGGAATTCAACTGCCTTCCTTTCTCTACAAGGGAAGAGGACAGTTTAGAAACCCAGGCTCCCCAGAATGAGGACTGAGTCATTGGCATAAAAGTCTTGATACAATTTCCCTTGAGTGTGATTATAAAGTACCTTCTGTTTTGCTTCTGGTTTCTCATACTTCTGGCCAGACATTTGACTCAAGGTCAAGTTTCTGACCTTTTCTTACGTAACTTAGTTTTCATTGGATTTACACAGCTTTCCCACTAATTTGTCCTTGGGAGACGGTATGGTGCAGTGGTGAAGAGCATGAGTCTTATGACAGAGCACTATGGGAGTGTGGCCGTGGTGAAATAGGCACTGTGCTCTATAGCTGGTGGAGATGGTAAAGGGTACAAGTCCTTTGAAATGCAACTTGGCACAATCTATCAAAATTACAAATGCACATGGCCTATGATTCAGTAATTCTACTTCTGGATATTTATTTCACAGATAAACTGCACAGGCAAGAAATAAACATGCACTGGATATTTACTGCATTTATGTTATGACATTATTTTATTCTAATTATAAATTACATTTTAATTATATATAAGTACTATAACTATCTTCTATGTTATTATCATTGTTATTATAGCAAAGGGTTTGGGAACAACCAAAATGTTCATCAATAGGAGACTGGTTAGATAAATTACATGACACTGAGTACTATACAGAGTTCAAACAGAGTACTATACAGATGTTTAAACAGATGTTTAAAACAGAGTACTATACAGATGTTTAAACAGATGTTTAAAAAGTGAGACAGCCCTCCATGTACGGACAAGGTAGGCATTTAACATTCCATACAGAAGGTATATAATTCACACACTATAAGAGACAATTGATTTTTTAATACGTTATCTGCATTATATTTTCTTTATGTGTAATATGTAATATATAATATCAGAAAGGCAGCTTAGAGTAGAGGATAAGAACGCAGGCTCTGGAGCCAGACTGCCCAAGTCTGGAACCTGGTTCTTACTAGCTGTGTGATCTTGGACAAGTCACTTAACCTCTCTGTGTCTCAATATAATCATTTATAAAGTGGAGATAACAACACTACTTACCTCGCAGTATTGGTGAGAGCAGTAAATGAGTTAATATGCGTGAAGCACTCAGAACTAGGTGTGGTGCACAACAGAGAAGTTACTATTATATACCATAAAGTGAAAAGAGCAAAGTGTGAAGGTGTATAATAACATACAACTTCTGCAAGCCTAAGATTCTTCTCTCCTTATAAATTGTGCCCGCTAATAATTGAGATGTCCCAATAACACGTTTAGTGTGGTGCTGGCCCATGGTATGTGCCCAGGAAGTGTCGTGGTACAAAGTACTGCTTGCTCTTCACTTTCATTTTACTCCAGGTATCCCCAAAACACTGATTCTCCTCCTCAGGCCGCCTGCATTCCAGAGTCTGAGACCAGATTACCTGTGGATGGAAGAGAAAGGCCAGACTTTGGGGTGAGTGACACAGAGCAGCATTCAAATCCCAGATAAATCCATTACCACTAACAGTATGGACTTGGGCAAATGGCATCAACTCTTTGAGCTTTAGTTCCCTTGTTTGTAAAACAGTGATGATGACAATATTAATAACCACCATCTTGTAGGATTGTTGTAAGGACTATAAATAACATTTGTAAAGTGCCTGGCACTGCGGAAGCACTGAGTCCATGGCCATCATCATAAGGAAGAAGAAAGGAGGGGCTGGAAGACAAGCAGAATAGCTTTTAGTCCCAGCTCCTCCTCTTCCAGTGTAATCACACAGTGGGTTCTTCCTGTCTGCTGCACAGACAAAACCAATACACTGAGACCATGGTATTCAAGTAAAGAAAGAGTTTACGTAACATGTCTTGGGCCAGGCAGAAGACAGTTGTCACTGAAATCAGTATCCCCAAGGCTCATGGGCTAGGGATTTTTAAGGATAGTTTTGTGGGCAAGGGGCTAAGGGTACTACTAATTGGTTGAGGATGCAATCATAGGGGTCTGGAAAATGGTCCTTGTGCACTGAGTCCCCCGCTGGATGGGAGCCACAGGGCTGACTGAGTCGTGAGCCATAGGTCCAGGTGGGGTCAGTCGGTTGCCAGTATGCAAAAATCTGAACAACATCTCCAAAAAGCAATCTTAGGCTCTTAGGCTCTACAATAGCGATCTTATCTGTAGGAGCAATTGAGGAAGTCACACTTCTTGTGACCTCTGACCAAGTGACTCCTGAGCAGCCAGGGATTATGGGAATTATGCCTACATTTTAGCAGAATTTAGTCTTCTCCCATAATCCTAATATCATGGCCTTTCATTCGTTTTACAAAGGTGATCTTTCATCCCTGAACAAGGAGGGGGCTAGTTTTAGGGAAAGACAATCATCATTCCTGCTTCAAAGCTAAACTACAAATTAGATCTTCACATGGTCAGCTTTGCCTATGGCCAAGAATGGGTGAGAACAACCAGCCTCTGAGGCGAGAAGCAAGATGGAGTCGGCCATGCTAGATTCCTCTCACTGTCATAATCTTTACGAAGCGGTTTCACTAGTGTTGGGGATGGGTTAACTGCTGAAGACCAGTTAGTGAGTCATGTCCTCATTTAGCCTCCTGGGGAAAAGAGAGCATCTGGGTTAAGTAGACACATTATCCTTCTCAGTTATGCCAAATAGAACAATTTTGGCATAGGTCACCCGTCAGGAACTACACTGCGCAGTATGCTAAACAATTACGACATTTTTTGAGCGCCTACTGTGTGTCAAAGGTTGTTCCCAGTCCTAAGGATACAGCCACCAACAGGGCAGGTGAAGCCCCTGCTCTCATAGCACCAACATCCCAGCAGAAGTGAGGCAAATCTAAGCAAGCACAGAGAATGAGGACCGTGTTTGCAGGGTGCTGCCCCAGTGAGGTGGTCTTGAAAGTAAATTGTGGAGCTCAGGAAGTTAATTTGGGGTTTGGGTATGCTTTTTTCACACTGAGGATGTTCTAGTCTCTAGTTTTCAAAAGATTGAGGACTTCAGACATGTTTGTCATCCAAGAAGAAGAGGAGAGGTCAAGTGAAAGATCCAGACACGAGTTTAAATCCTAGCTCCGACATTTACTCAGGACTGTTCTCATTATTGACAGGGTAGCGAACGGGCTGGAAAATTGCTCATCATCAATGTCCTCTCCAATTCTGACCCTCTGGGATCCCCCTGCTCAGTTAGGCATCAACCCTAACATCCATGTGAGGTCACAGCAAAATTAACTTAATATCATTTGTATGCCTTTGCAGACTTTTATTTTTTCACTTTCCCTCTTGCTGAGAGTCATGTGCAGCTCTCTGCATTATGGAGTCAAGTTGTTACTATTCTGGAGCAAAAGGTTGAATTTTTGGCAAGATGCAGATAAGCAAAACCCTGTGTGTGCCTGTAAAACTAAATAGTAATTGCAAAGTATCTCTTACTATGAGCCCAACATGTTTCCCAGATTTTTAAATATCCAGTTTTAAATTCATGATTCTTTAGAGAAATGCAGGAAAATAAAATGAATCTTCTCTTTTATATATAAGTGTCTCAGGGAAAACAGAACTTTATGTAAATAGCTGCAGATGGTGATGTAATAGTATCACAACAAGCCCCTATAAATTTTGGAGTTCTCCAAGTGGGCTATGGAGCAATGGCTAGAACTTTGCAAATTCTGTTCCTTCTCCCTGGAGTACTCTCCTCCTATCTCCCCCTCTTGCACCTAATCCACCTGAAGAATTTCTAATTTTCTGGCTGGGCGTGGTGGCTCACATCTGAAATCCTAGCACTTTGGGAGGCTGAGGTGGGCAGATCACTTCAGGTCAGGAGTTTGAGACCAGCCTGGCCAGCATGGTGAAACCCCATCTGTACAATAAATACAAAATTATCTGGGCATGGTGATTCACTCCTGTAGTCCCAGCTATTGGGAAGCTGAGGCAGAAGAATCGATTGAACTGGGAGGTGGAGTTTGCAGTGAGCCGAGATCGTGCTACTGCACTCCAGCTTGGGCGACAGAGTGAGACTCCATCTCAAAAAAAAAAAAAAAAAAAAAAGAATTTCTGATTTTCCTTCAGTTGCAACTGACACATCTCTTTCTTTCAGAAGCCTCTGTGACCTCCCAAGACTGGGTAGGTACCCTCCTCTGTGTTCCCTTAGCAATCTCTATCTTTATCAAATGATTTAAATAAGCTTTACCACACTATTTAAGTAAAATTCTTTTTCACCCTTGAACTCAGATGCATGAAATCAGTTGAAAAATAATCCTTGGTTTGTAATGAATGCACTATTATCATTGCTATGCTTGGCCTTGTTTTATAACCAGTATTTGATTTCATCTGTGTATTTATTTACAGTACTGCCCAAGAGAAATATAACACAAGCCACTGCCCACCAGAAATATAATGAAAAACACATTTGTAACTTTAAAATTGCTAATAGCTCCATTTTAAAATGTAAAAAGTAGCAGACAAAATTAATTTAAATGTTTTATGTAACCCAGTATATCCAAAAGGTTATCCCTTCAACATTAATCAATTAAAAAAATTATAAATGAGTTATTTACATTCTTTTTTGCATATAAAAACTTCAATATCTGGTATATGTTTTACCTTTAGAGCATATCTCAGTTAGATCTAGTCACACTTCAAGTGAATGAACTAAACATCCATATTACACAGCACAGGTTCATAGTACAACTAACTCCCTTGAACTCACAACCCAAAACAAGAAGTGAAATATTATCAATAACTTATATATACATCTGGACCCTTCCTTCAAACGGCTTTTGGTCAGCTGGTCTGCCTCTGAACTAGGTTTTGAGTTCCTGGAGGACAGAACTTGTATAATATATAGATGTTAGTGTCTCTTTGTCTCCTCAAGGTTTGGTCCCTAGACCCCAGGTGTCCCTGAGACACTTTTAGGTCAAAAAGATTTTTACAGTGGTATAAAGACATTATTTGCCTTTTTCACTGTGTTGATATTTACACATATTTCAAAAGCAACAGCGTGTAAAACTGCTGACACCTTAATCAAGGCAGTGATAACCAAACTTTACTAGTAGCCATTGTCATCTTCAGTGCTATGCACTTTGGGCTTAAAAAAAGAAATTCAAGTTTTACTTTAAAATGTCACTGAGGAAGCGGTAAAAATGTATTAATTGTATTAAACCTTGACCCTTGGCTGCCCAACTTTTTAAATAGTCTGCGTGATAAATGGGGAAAGTGTACACAGCAATTGTGCTGAATACTGAAGCACAATGGGTGTCCAGGAAAAGCATTTGTGCAATGGAGTTGTGAGCTGAACTCATCACTTTCTTCATGTAACATCATTTTTACTTGAAAGAACAACTGACAGACAAGCATTGATTATTCAGACTTGGGAATTTAGAGGACATTTTCTCAAAATAAACAAAGGAAACCTGTGACTTCAAAGAATACAACTAACAATATTTATTGCCAATAATAAAATTTAACCTTAAAGTGAAAACTCAAATTTTGGAAATTTGTTTGTGTCCTTGTAAAGTTCACAGCTTCCCAATACCTAAGTGCTTTCTGAAGAGATCAGTGGTGATATTAAAAAATATGATTTATTTTCAGTGATTGTATAAAGAAGTGGCAACATTTAGATGATATGTGCAAGTCAGGGAGCCAGTATTTTCCAAATGACCAATGTATGATGTTACAAAAATCATGCATAGGTAAAAGAAGTGCACAATAAACCAGTGGATTTTAATGTTAGCAGCTAACAACATGTTCATTGATAAGGCTTCATATTTTACATTGTAACTAACCTTTAAGATACCATTACTTAATTGAGTTTTGAAATAGTTTCAAAAAACGTTATTCACAATCCCCGGGCTACTAAAATATTGCTTCCTTTTCCAATTGCAGATGTATGTTTTCTTCTTCATATATTTCAACCAAAAAATATATTGCACTAGATGGAATCCAGAAGTAAACATGAGAATCTAGCTACTTTTTACTAAGCCAGACATTAAAGAAGCTTGCAAAAATGCAAAACAATGGCAATCTCTTCATTATTATTTTTTGCTTTGGAAAATATAGTTATTTTTATGAAGCATGTATTGTTCATGTTTCTATGCAATAGGTATATTACTGTTACTTTCAAACAAGTTAATCAATTTTTTTAATTTCTCAGTTTTAATTTCTAATATAATACAGTAAATATTGATAGCTATAACTAACAACAATACAAGCTCTTTGAGACCCTCAATACTTTTTAAGAGTATAAAGTATTTCTAAGATGAAAAGATTAAGAACCATTAGCCTAGCATATTTCCTAATACATAGTGAGTTTTCATATGTTTACACCACCTTAACAAGTGATCCAAGTTAATATCACCAGTGATTGGGCAAATCAACAATATTCCTGATGCCAGACAATAAGAAGACACAACATTATTTCCATGGTATTCCTAACAAAATGCACATCCTGAATCTAATCATGAAGAAGCATTAGACAAACCCGAATGGAGAGACATTCTACCAAATATTTTGCTTGTACTTTTCAAAAGTGTCAGTATCAAGAAAGACAGAGCAAAAGCAGTTTACAGGAGACTAAAGAGACACGACAACTGAGTGCCGCATATTATTCAGGAACTTCTTTTACTAGATTTAAAAAATTAAATTTTATACACACATATGGCAATTGGAAAAAAATCAGAATAAAGTCTATAGATTACCAAATGTTGTTTTAATATTTATGGCAATTGGAAAAATCAGAATAAAGTCTATAGATTGGACAATATGTTGTTTTAATATGTACGGCAATTGGAAAAATCAGAATAAAGTCTGTTGACTGGACAGTATGTTGTTTTAATATTAATTTCTTGATTTTAATCATTGTACAGCAGTTATGGAAGACAGTGTTCCTGCCTTTAGGAAATATACACTCAATGGGAGAAAAGGTGTAACTTTTGCAGTTCACTCTCAGACGGTTCAGAAAGCAACATGAGAGAGTGAGAAGAGAGGCGACCAGACGTAAAATGTTTATATTTGGAATCTGGGAGAAGGGTATTCAGGAATTTTTTGTATTATTTGTAAAACTTTTCTTTGACATAATGTTAGACATTATGTCAAAATAAGGAGTTAGGTTTTTTTTTTAAGTTTACTAAATGAATACATTTCTAAAAACCCCACCTTCTTCAGTGTTTTTGGATTTAGGGATTAGAAGGTGTTAGAAGGATGAAGTGGAGGAAAAAGAAAATTCTCTTAATGGTTATTATTATATTCTTATATTGCATTAACCATATGTACTAAAAGTGCCTCCAGAATTTACCTCCTTCCTTGTGATTTTTCTTAAAAGGGCCTTTAGATCCCTGAAATTGAGGTTTTCATTACATGAGCTCCAAATTATTTTCTTTCCACTTTGATGTAGGGGAAAGAGGATGTTTTACCAGCTTCTAACACCGAACCTAGAGGGAAAAGATAAATTATAAAATTACTCTTGGAAGAATTGATAGACATTTGAGTCATATCTTAGCTCTTTAATCATCAGGAGTTGGGGCAGTTCACAAGGAATGTTAACAGAAGCTGCTTCTCAATTTGAGTAGGCCCTTGATGCCAGGGTCAGCGGCAAGACAGTGTATCTGTGATTCTTCATTCCTCTCCTCTGGTCTGAAAGCTCATCGCTTGTGGCTTGACTGTTTTGAGACTGAAAAAGGGGCCTGGGCCTTCTAGGGTTGGCTGAAAATGTGTGTGGTTTAGAGTCTAGCCCTGTATCTAATTAGAAGCAGACCATAAGAGTGAGTGAGAGCTTTTTTTAACAACACGCCTTCAGTCTTAACATTTCAATTCTGCAAAGGTAGCCTCACTGGCCTCCCTCTAGTGGTCCTGAGTAAGATCGTCTTGGCCAGAGGAGCCATTGTGTTTCTGATTAATGTCTTCCTGTTCAGGAAGGGTTTACGAGTGCTGGTTTCTTATTTTAAGAGCAAGAACCTTCTAAATTATAGTTACTTGAACCCAAGCTAAGGACGTTAAAATCTAGAGAGGTCAAGGAAATCTCCCAAGGTCACAGAGTTACTTAAGGGCTAAATCAGGACAGGAACATCAGTCAGCCCCCAGGACATCTTGAGGGCGAACCTACTGGCTCCTCAAGCATACTGAAAACTCTCAAAGACATACTTAGAATACAATACTAAGCCTTTACTCCCTTCATAGTGCACCCACTGCAGAGCCCTTCATAGCCTGCTCAACTCATTTTCTAGCATTCCCCTGACTGCTCCCAGGCTCCCCGGGCCTCAGGCACCTGCTTTATTTTTAGTATACAGAGTGCAGAATCTTCTGACAGACGATTGTGCATCTATCTATTTATTTATTGTCTATCTTCCACATGAGAATATAAATGCCGTGAAAGTAACATTTACATGTCCAGGGATTAACCTACCACAGTGACCAAGACATAATGGCTGAATAAATGAATTATCCCCCATACCCAATTGATTTCAAAATATTTGAAAACTTGTTTTGGATTATGCTAATAATAGCACAGAGAAATGTATTGATGAACGCATGTAAGCCCTCAGCTCCCTACTTGGAAGTAGCTGCTCCTAAAAAGCTCTTGCTTTCTTTGTTCAGACAAAATAAGTTTGAGAAACACTGAAAACTGCAACCAATCCAATCCCAATATCTTACTATACAGCTGTTTAACGTGCGGGAGATGTGTGTAAGTGTACCATTTACCATTTTGCCGAGTTCTTCTTTCAATAGTAGGCTTAATAAAGGCAGAAAGCATCTTTCTCCACTCCCCTTTTAAAAATTCACCATCCCCATTTCAAGCAATCACCTAGAAAGGTCCTTTGACCAACATTCCTTGAGCATGAACAGGAAGAAGATCATAGCTTGGACAGGAAGTAGGGTCATAGCTTGGAGAGTCACTGGCATCAGCCCGACAAGTGGACACTTGCCTTCACTGTTCTACAAAAAGTTGCAGGTGTGACTAACTTGACCCCTTCACTCTTGGCTGACTTACAGTAGGAACATGGGATGCAGAAGGAACATTTAGGGGCGACAAATCTGAGAAACAAGTGTGTGTTGAGCATTTACTATTTGACTGGCTGTTTGCAAGGAGCTTTTTGTTAATATTTCACTTGATCCCTACAACATTCCCATAAAGTAGATTTTCTCTTTTCTGCAAATCAGGAATTGAGGTCTGGAAAGATGAAGCAATTGCCCATGGTCAGATAGGTAGCCAGTCATAAAGGCAGGGTTTGAACCCAGGCAGCCTGACTCCAGGGTCTTCTACCACCCTACAAAGGAGTCTCATGGGCAGCTGTGCTTTTGTGGTTCATGCTTGTAGATGAGCAGTTAACTCTCCTTCACTGACTAAGTCCTATTCAGGACACTGCAGGGACACAAAGAGATCAAGGGTTGACTCCAGTCCTCCAGGATGTATCCGTTTAGTTGGGGAAAAAAGGCTTAAAGGTAGTGGTTATCTTTTGGGAGTTGGGGTGGGGGTGGGGATGACTGAAAGAGACACAGGGGGCTTCTGAGAGCTAGGAATATTGTTTCTTGACCTGGTGCAGCAAGTGTGTGAAACACTTTATGTGAAACTCCACCTCTTTGTGTATATTATATATTGCAAAAGGCATAAAATCGGGGCATTGAGTCAGGACTCTGGGAAATGTAGGAGCTTCAAAAGAAGCAACGAGGCAGTCTTTCCCACGGCATTGATGTCTGGGCCATTCTCCAGATCTTCTGACTAATTGCCTCTCTAATTAAGGGCTAGTCGGGTGAGAGATTGAGATTTTGCAGGGTCTTTAGTATCAAAGTTCCCAAAGTGGACCCACCTCAAACTCAGTTTGGTTGTAAAGCAGAGTTAAACAAACATCTTAAGTAACATTCTAAAATGTTGTAAATAAGCAGTAACCCCCCAAAATAAATCTGTTATCACATATGCTTGTAAAATCCCAGGTTAAGCAACTTTAGATTCCTTTTGTAACCACACGACTTGTCAGAGCCTTTAATACATTAACATGAATTGTGAGTCTCCAGAAGGGAGTTATATTTTGCAATTTTTCCCAAACTTATTTTACTATAGAATCCTTTTTTTTTTCCTGAACATTTTCAGAATTAATGTTCTAGTGAACACATTTCAGGAACTGCTATTGTAAAGTTCTGATTTACAGATACAGTTAAACCAAAGATCATGGATGCTGAAAGTCATCTTTCAAAGCATTCCTTGAAGATTTTCTGGATTACCCCCACTGTCCCTCAACAAGCCAGGAGAGCTGGCTCAAAGCACCAAATAAAATACCCCATAACCTAAATGCCTGGATAAATGATAGGGGGAGAGGAGAGTTGGAGAGCAGAGGAGAGTTGAGGTGCAAAGAGGAAAAATTGCAGTTTATCTTGAAAGGTCTCTTTATAAATTAAGACTCTTTAGGTTGCAACTAATTGCAACCACCAGAGTCATTTGGTTTAACAAATGATTATTTACGATGAGGGCTTTCTCTTGGAATCCAAGAGTGGCTGACTCTGGGTGTAAAGGACAAATTGGAACCAGACACCTGGATGTTATCAAGGCTTCCTCAGTGCCCCCTCATTCTTACCTGGGTTTTTGTTTTGTTTTGTTTTCTGCATCTTGGTCCACAAGATGGAAAATAGGGTGACCAGCAGTTGCAGAGCTTGTCCTGTCATCTAGAGAGTGATTCAAGTGACACAATTGCAAATTCCTGAGGAAGAGATTTTGGCCAGGCTACTGGCCATCCAGGAGGTCAGTGGATAGGCCACATCGTATGGCAGTCACACCAAGACCATGTGGATGGAGGGATGCATTATGGACATTCACATAAAGGTGGTGAGCCGGGAGACCATCCAATAGGTGGTCGTTCAAATCCCAGGATTTATTTTATGTGTGCCTGCTTTTTACAAGTACTTCTTTGCCTTCCGTGTAAATAAAGAAATGGTGTTTTTGATGACCAGGGAACTTTCAGTTCCTCAGAACCATTATTGAGAACATCAACTCTCTTTTATTGACCTACAGATGTGTCACATGGAGGGGCACTGCTGACTGTGCTGGTCATCTCTGAAAATCATTTTCCCCAAGTAACACAAGAGGAGTTTGCCCTTTTTAAAATGATTTGTTTCTTTCTCCTAAAATTTGAGTATGAAGGGAAATGTGGTCAATTAACAATACACATTTTTGGAAACTGGTTATTTGAAGCTCCACTGTGCCAGATTTCAGTTGTTTTCAGCTCTTACATCCTCCATATTTAATGCTATCGTTTTTGAAAACGGATTGACTTCAGAAGTATTTTTCTCTTACTTTGGAGATTTTGCACATTGGCCCAAACAGGTTTTTATTTTCCATTTTAATTTATACAGTATAAATACGATGTTGGACTTCTTTGGAGTTAACAGTTTCACTGTGCAGATGTTTCTTGAAAGCCTTTTCAATTCATAGTGTTAGTTTAAAAAAAAAAATTTTTTTTTATTAGCCTGGCTGCCTGCCAGAAAAAAAAAAAAGTACTATTCCGTTTTGCATAGAACTGTAAGATTTCCTTTCTTCTTGTTCTTTCCCCACCCCCAGCTAGCTACATGACTATTAGGATTAAAGATGCCATAGTGACATCTTGTGGTCAACCACCAGAGACACAGCAAAACATATCACAGTGGGATGAGAGAAGTGACCTAGTTCATTCTCCCACAAGCATTTCTTGATTTACTTTACTTGCTTTTTATTTACCATTTGGCTCAAATTGCTCTAGATTTCCACGTTGGTTTGCTTTATGGAAAATGTTCAACTTTGCCCCCATAGAAAGGATAAACCCACTGTGTTCTGGAAACGAAAGGAGCAATATAACTCTTGCTTTTTGCTTTTGCTAGACTCCTCACAAAAAGTGTTGTGCAAGTCACTCAGTAATGACTGAAAAATATTGAAATATTTTTCCTAAGAAAAGTGACAGGAAACAATGACTCTAAATGGGCTTTCATTCATTATTCTAATTCTAAGCTTTCCGAAATTAATTGGTTTCTTTATGTCACTTGTATAATATTTACACAGAAATGTATAGATAATAACACCACACTCTTTATCTATTGTGGGGTTATTATTTACCTATCTAGTGTCAGTGCAGATAAAATCTGCTTGCATCATTTTTGACTTTTAAAAGAAAAATACACAAAATATTATACAGTAATCAAAAATTGTGTTTACCAGAAATGTTGCATAACATGAAATATATGATATAATGTTAAAAATGCAAGACATCAAATTATGTATAATGTATGATCCTATATACAGATCAATGTGAATAGCTACATGGGTGTGAATACCTACACAAGTGTGGATGTAAACATCAATATCAAGGTTCATGTGGATAGTGTAGACATAGAAATAAGCCCAGAAAGAAATATACACACTGATGTTTTCTGTTTCATGTTTTCATTTATTTTCTTGTTTTCATTAATTTTCTTGTTTTTCTCTATTTTTTTCATTGTTTCTTAACTGAGCATATGTTAAAATCATAATCAGGAAAAACACTCAGCAGTTTTTAAAGGATCAAATTTCTCTTTGTTTATACATAGGATATCTCCCTTTTGGGATGATGCAAACATAAGAAAAAAAAATTCCTGCAAGTGGAATGCATAGAAATGCATTGAGATGCGAGAACCTAAGTGAATCATGGGAGGGACAAGAGCAAATGCTTGAGAGCATTGAAATGCTTAGAATCCCAGAAATATAAAGACCTGACCAGTCTCCTAGGTGCCTTCTCCATGGAGCTGATGGGTAGGAGAAGGTCTCTCTGGCGTCTATGGGGAGGGACACTCTCTGCAGCAGAGGTTTGCCAACGCCTTCCAGAGACTATAAAGTAATTCAAGTTTGTCTGTGGTGCAAAATGTACACCTGACTATTCAGTAGCTACCATATGCCATGTGCTGCGCTAGAATTTTGACAAATTAATTATAATCCTGACAATTCCACAATGAATTTATAAAGGTGAGAAAAATGAGACTTGGAGAAGTTAAGTGTCCCAAATCACACAACTAATAGAGCTGGATTTAAACTCAGTTCTATTGGGCCCATGTTCTTTGTTCTATACCTCCCTCTCACTGTCCTTTTCAGCAGGTGAAATTCTCTACACACACTTTTAATGACCCACATCTTCAGAATCATAAGACCAAATTCCTTTAAGAGCCATAGAAATATATCCTGAGGAAGAATCCCCATTAGGTGCTCTTCAAGGTCCACTGTCATGGTGAGCATTTTTTGTCCACTTGTTGCTCATGTTTCCATGGAAGAGAGGTTTCCTGCACTACTTCCCAGGATGCAGTGGCACGGGTAAACTTCAGCTTGCCCGTCTTCCCCCTCCCTCACTTGGCCTATTAGGCAGAATAGTGGTATATTTGATTGGTGTTCTTGGATCACAATAACCAAGGGGCAGGGCCACCACACTGTGAAGGTAACACCTATAAAGCTATCAGGCCCCTCCTTGCTAATCAATAAGTGTACTATAGTACCGATAAAATGTTAACGATTTAAGCTGAATTAGTTGATTTTAAAGTTCCAATGGAAAAATAAACAAGAGTGAGCAAGAAAACCCTGAAAAAGAATAATTATGAGATTTTTTTCAAACAAGAAATAATTTTATAAAGTTATAGTGATTAAAAATGTGTAATGCTGATGGGTGAATAGACAGAGATCAATGGAAAAGAATAGAAAGTCCAAAAATAGATACAAGAGCATATGGAAATTTCATATATCACAGAGATTTAATGTATATTAAGGAATAGAATCTCAAATCAATGAAGAAAAGATAGATTATTTCAATTAAAGGTTTTAGAGTGTCTGGATGGCTCTTTATTTATTTATTTATTGAGACAGAGTCTTGCTCTGTTGCCCAGGCTGGAGTGCAATGGCACAATCTTGGCTCAGTGCAACCTCTGCCTCCTGGGTTCAAGTGATTCTCCTGCCTCAGCCTCCCAAGCAGCTGAGATTACAGGCACCCGCCACCGCACCTAATTTTTGTATTTTTAGTAGAGATGGGATTTCACCATGTTGGTCAGGCTGGTCTCAAACTCCTGACCTCAGGTGATCCACCCACCTCGGCCTTCCAAAGTGCTGGGATTACAGGGGTGAGCCACTGCACCCAGCTTTATATTATATTTTATTTTATTTTATTTTATTTATTTATTGAGATGGAGTTTTACTCTGTTGCTCAGGCTGAAGGGCAGTGGTGCGATCTCGGCTCACTGCAACCTCCACCTCCTGGGTTCAGGCAATCTCCTGTCTCAGCCTCCCAAGTAGCTGGGATTACAGGTGCACACCACCACATCCAGCTAATTTTTGTATTTTTAGTAGAGACGGGGTTTTGCTATGTTGGCCAGGCTGGTCTCCAACTCCTGACCTCAGATGATTCACCCACCTCAGCCTCCCAGAGTGCTGGGATTACAGACGTGAGCCACCATGCCCATCCTGGATGGCCATTTAAAAATAAAGTTGGGGCCAGGTGTGGTGGCTCACTTCTGTAATCCTAGCACTTTTGGATGCCAAGGCAGGTGGATCACTTGAGGTCAGGAGTTCAAGACCAGCCTGACCAACCTGGTGAAACCGTGTCTCTACTGAAAAAAAAAACAAACAATTAGCCAGGTGTGGTGGTGTGCACCTGTAATGCCAGTTACTTGGGAAGCTGAAGCAGGAGAATTGCTTGATCCCAGGAGGCAGAGTTTTCAGTGAGCTGAAATTGCACAACTGCAATGCAACCTGGGTGACAGAGTGAGACTCTATCTCAAAATAATTAATTAATTAATTTTAAAAAATAAAGTTGAAATCCAAACATCACACCTTATACCAGGACAAATTCCAAATGGTGCAACAATTTTAATATAAAAAATAGCATATTACAAGTGATATAAGAAACTGTGAAAGAATTATTTAATAATTTCTTCCGGCTAAACTGACCCAAAATTTTTTAACTTATTTTAAAAATTAAAAATTTTTAAAAAGAATTAATAATCTCAAAGCAAAGAATATATATTTCTTTATAACATACATAAAACATGGAAGCCACAAAATTCTGCAAAACAATCAAGATCAAAATAGAAAAGACAGAACTGACAGGAAGACTATATTTGCAATAGACACAGTGCTAAATTTCCTAAATATATAAAGAATTCTTAAAAATCCACAAGGAACAATGACTCATTTTGAAAATAGACAAAGAATATGAACCAACTCTTGCCAGCAAAGACAACTCAAATGAATGAGCAAGATGGCCGAATAGGAACAGCTCCAGTCTCCAACTCCCGGCGCGAGCGACACAGAAGACCGGTGATTTCTGCATTTTCAACTGAGGTACTGGGGTCATCTCACTGGGGAGTGCCGGACAATC
>NW_012115444.1:5645447-5648668 GCF_000951035.1 Colobus angolensis palliatus
AAAAAAAAAAAAAACATGAAAAGGGGCTCAACATCACACACAATCAAAGAGATGCACACTGCAACTACTGGGAGGTATGATTTTGCATGAAGCACATTGGTAGAAACCAAACTTTGTAGCAGACAGCGCAGGGAAACAGGCATTCTTTTACATTGCCAGTGGAAGTGGGAATTAGGTTTAGAGCTGCATACAACAGAAACCTCTGTGAAGGGCAACCTGTAAATGCATGTACCATTTGACCCAGCTATTACACCTCCAGGAATTTATAGTTCAAAAGATCCTCACACATACAAAATGACATGTGTACACAGTCTATCACTGCAGCAACGTTTGAAATAACAAAAGGCTAAAAAGATCATAAATATCCACAAACAGAATATTGGTTAAATAAATTATAATGCATCCACGTTAAAGAATACTGTGTAGCTATTTTTAAAATGAAGAAGCTCTTTATGGGTTGATATAAATAATTGCCAAGATATATTGTCAAGGTAAAAAAGAAAAAAAAACAGGGCTTAGGACTGTGTCATAAGTGAAAAAAAGGAATATACTGAATATACATTTCTGCTTATGCATGCACAGTCAATCGCTAAAAAACGTGCTAACAGGCCGGGCGTGGTGGTTCATGCCTATAATCCCAGTACTTTGGGAGGCCGAGGGGGACAGATCACGAGGTCAGGAGTTAGAGACCATCATAGCCAATATGGTGAAACCCCATCTCCACTAAAAATACAAAAATTAGATGGGTGTGGTGGTGCGGGCCTGTAGTCCCAGCTACTCAGTGGGCTGAGGCAGAAGAATCACTTGAACCCGGGAGGCAGAGGTTGCAGTGAGCCAAGATCGTGCCACTGCACTCCAGCCTGGGCAACAGAGTGAGACTTTGTCTCAAAAAATGAAAACAGAACCAAAACAAACAAACAAAAAGTGCTAACAGTGGTTAGTTAAATACCCAGAGAGAATATGGTATCTGAATGGCTCAACCACAAAGCATCTGCTGCTTTCACCCAATCAGAATGGTGAGAGCTTTCATGGTGCCCAAAGCTGTGCTCTCCACCTGCCTGGTAGGGTTCGCCTAATAGTAGAAAACAGTGAAAGGTCCCCAGGGAGGCCTGAGCACTCCCTGACATGTCCTCCAAAAAAGGGGCCTTTAAAAACATATGAACATTTCTTTTTAATTAATTGGCACTCTAATTAATAATATTTTTGTGTTAGTTTTAAGATAAAAATAATAATAATGGCATTCTCTCCAACTTTGGAAGCAAGAGAGGATCCCTCAGGACCCAAAATCACCTTTAAATTGTCCACCTTTCTGTTCTTGATCTCTCCTCCTGAACTCCAAATAATAACAAAAACAACTGAGATTTATTGCCCACCAGACTCTGCTTAGATGCTCACAGCAATCCTAGGATGTGAAAATTCTTATTATTCTCATTTTTAAAAGAAAAGCAAAGGCTCAGAGTTTAAATGACTTTTCCAGAATCACACAAAGCTAAAAAGTAGAAAGGTTGAAATTCCTCCACATATTGATCTGACAACAAAATTATTCTTCTTTCTCTGTATCAAGCAACTTCCCAATCCTCCCTCTACTGTTTTTTTGACACCCACTTAGCACTCTCTCTTTGATTATCTTCCTAGTAGTCTTCCTCCCCAGAATATTAAATTTCATACATTCCTCTGGCTTCAGGATCTACAAATCTAGTGGTTCTCCACCCTGGCGGTGCATTGAATTCTTAGGGAGATTTTAAATTACACTTATGCCCAGAACTCACCACCCAGACACTGTTCTAATTGGTCTTGAATGGGCTCTAGGAGTCAGTTTTCCACTCCCTACCTTCATCCAAGGAATGTCTTACTCAACTGTTTATCCTCTGTGCCTAGCAGGGACTAAGTATTTGTTGAATGAATGAATGAATGAATGAACGAACAATCAAGTATAGGGTAAGGTAGAAGCCAACACTTAAGTTGGACAATAAAACAGAAACAGCCATGAAAGACCTAAGCCCATTGGAAGCTGGGTACAACTGCAGAGTCATTTTGATCTCCTTCTGCATCCCTGTAACCGAGTCCAGAGGAAGATGCATCCCTGTAACCCAGTCTAGAGCCCTACACAATGGAAAACTATAAATAGCAGCCCTGAATCACATGAGGGTTATGTAATATAAGGTTCACAGAACACTGCTGCGTTTATCACTCAGGTTTAAGTTGCACTGAAATGGAAACTCAGCTGATGCCCTATGTATTAGTTTCTTCAAAAAATGAAAGTCTCCCTACTTTTGCCCATTTATTGGCCCGTATTTGTGGCAGTGTTCCTGGGACCCTTCGTGCTAAGGGATTCCTGCTGTCTTTCCAGATAACAAGTGGGCAATTTTAGCAAAATAATTAGTTTTCTTTGTGAAGATAACACCAGAATTTCCCCGATCACATGAGAAGCAGTGCACATGGGCTTTTCAGACACTTGGGAGCACTGAATCACAGGCTCAGGCGAGGAGATGGGCTGAACCAGTTTGTACAGTTCCAGAGAGGTCACCCCTGCTACTTCCTCCAGTGGAGATTTGCCGATCAACTGAAAACCTAAATCAACTCTGTGACATGTAACTCTTCTTAGAAGAGGCTTGTGGTGATCCCGGAGCTACCTCTGAATACACAATTGATTCTCACTGGTTGGTAAAGGGGGACTTTGAAATAAATTTTTTCACGAGCAAAAGAGTGCATAGACTGTGGCAGAGACCGGCATCCACATTTTCCTTTTCTTCCTCCCTGTTCCTCAGCCTTGCTTACACTTAGGCATGGTATGTAACTGTGTTCTAGCAGTAGTATGTGAGCAGAAGTGAGGGGCAACATGTCCAGACCTGGCCATGCACATTTCTCCATGTTTCCTGTGCCTGCTGGATGGCTACAATGCAGACACCTCCTGGGGAGAGTCTGGAAGCTCCAGGTGGAAGATGCTAGAGCATCACCAATCTGGATCCCTGAACGATTTGCTGCAGGAAAGCCATCCTGCCATCCTTTTTATTGTCCAGGGCTGTCATAAGAACAAAAAATAGGCTAGGCGCGGTGGCTCACGCCTGTAATCCCAGCACTTTGGGAGGCTGAGGAAGGCAGATCATGAGGTCAGCAGTTAGAGATCAGCCTGGCCAACATGGTGAAACCCCGTCTCTACTAAAAATACAAAAATTAGCTGGGCGTGGTGGCGGGCACCTGTAATTCCAGCTACTCTGGCG
>NW_012115444.1:5649303-5698003 GCF_000951035.1 Colobus angolensis palliatus
CGCCAGGATGGTCTCGATCTCCTGACCTCGTGATCCGCCCACCTTGGCCTCCCAAAGTGCTGGGATTACAGGCGTGAGCCACCGCGCGTGGCCACATTCAACATTCTTAACACTCTAAAGCCAGGAGTGGATGTTTCCAAGGATCATCTAGTTTATCTCTGATGTAGACGAGGCCATTTCCCAAATTTCTTACCAAAACATGGACACTCCAAGCAAAGGCTTTCGTAATGGCCCGACCTGGAGGAAAGGGATACTTCAACTATACTGCATTACACAATATTTGCATTGCACAACAGGTGGTTTCCCAGAACAGTCATATAAAGTTGAGATTTTTATGAGCCTGATGATACAACAAGAAGATTAAGAAGAATCTGTCTCTAAAGACCTTCTTGCAGTTCAGATCATTACAATCCACTTTCTCTACCTAAGTATTTTTTGAATTATCATAGATTTGTTTTGTTTTGTTTTTAGTTAAACACAACCTACATTTTGCAGAAGCCACCAATGATGATTCTACCGAGGCATGGGCAGGGGCAGAATGAAGAAAAAGACAAGAGAACACTTAAGATCAGAGGTGTCCAGTCTTTTGGCTTTCCTGGGCCAGAGTGGAAGAAGAATTGTCTTTATATCTACACATAAAATACACTAACAATAGCTGATGAGCTAAAAATAATAACAAAAATCGAACAAAAACCTCATAATGTTTTAAGGAAGTTTACGAATTTGTGTTGGATCGCATTCAAAGCCATCCTGGGCCACAGGTTGGACAAGCTTGCTTTAGATGAAAGTGAAAAATAATATTCAGTCCAGACATCAACAGTTGCACAGCAGAAAGGATTCCTGGGCAAGAAAGCAGGTAAAGAATATTCAGTGAACAGATTAGGTTAATGAGAAGAACTTACACTTGTCAGTGAAGTTGGTAGAATGCTCTCTGGAATTGACAAATGGAGGACTCTATCGGACATTTTAAGCCAAATGTAAATGTCTGGCGGTATAAGACAGGGGAACTCAGGAGCCCAACTGATGCTCCTCCAACTGCAGCCAGAAGAGGAACAGGGCTACAGGAAGCAGTAACGATGTCTGGCACTGACTTGGGAAAATGGCTGGGAAATAACTGTGGAGAAGAGCTCCAACAACAAAATAAATATAAAATGGATTCTCCAAGTAATAAGAAAAAAAAGTAAATTCTTAAAACTCTGGATCCTGACAGGAAAGGGCATATCCAGGTAAGAAGAAATCTATCAGGTAAGAAGAAATCTATCCTTTTTCTATGTCAGACAGAAGATTTGGCACAGTCTACAGAACTTTACCATGTTGTATTCAAACTTCACCGTTCTAGAAACCTTATTTAATTATCTCCTCAGCCATCAGGTCAAATCTGAACTCAATGACTTTGGAAAGCTTCCCACGTGAGCTTTTCAGCAGAGTTTTATATGCTGTTCGGAAAGAAGAGGCAGTGTAGCTGTGGCTTTGGAGCAGTAAACTCCAAATTCTTGAGTGCCTGCCTCCTCAATAAAATACTATTGAGCACGCAGCACAATATATGTATACTTATTTATTCATAAAGCATTTGTATATACTACTGTACTAACATATTATACATGATACGAAACATCTTCCCAATAATAGAAATATTAAAAGGATACATTAAAAGAAACATTAAAGAAGATACAATATTTTCTTCCCATGCCTTATGTAGATTGCCTTGTGCGTCTCTTGTTGGACACCATGACCTTAAATCCTGGTCCCAGAACAGAGACCTTCTCTTTAAAAGAGTGATTGTCATTTCAAAAACAGATGAAAAACTCTTGGCTTATGTGACACTAAAGTGATGCTTTTAAAGAGTTGTCCCTCAATGTCTAGGTTGAGAGTGTGGATTGCATATTATCTACTAATGCTGTACTTGAAGTCTGTTGCCTGAGTAACCAGAAGAATGAGGTGGAAATAGAGATCCTTAAGGAGATAAGCCATGCTTTATTTAGCTTGCCTCCCTCTAGGGCTAGCCCTAGGGGACATGCTGGGTCCTCAGGGATGCGTGTTTAAATCAAACATGAATGAATGAATGACTGAATGTGTGAAAAACATTTTTAAGCCACAGGAAAAACACAATTAAGATGCAACTCTCACCTGTCAGTGAAAAGTCTCCTTTACAGGTAGAATGCACAACTTCTGCCTTGCCTACAATTTAGAACTCCTGGGACCAGAACTCAGCCAAATTCTTCCTCATATCTTATCAGGAGCTCTCTTTCAAAGGCCTTCAGGGTCTGGGCAGGTACCATATATACCTAAAGAAGATCAAGAAAGGCAACAGGGAGAAGTAGTGCAAACTGTCAAAATGGAGAGTGCTTAAGGACTGACAAGGATGGCCATCTTCTCCTCCATTAGGCTAAGTATTTTTACCTGGGCGTCTAATGGTTTTGACTTGTCTTATCAACTACACTGTAAGCTTAAAGAGGCCGAGGAATGTGGGGCATCTCTCCTTTCTTCTGTTCCCAGCATGGTCTAGTGGAATGAAGATTAGACTTGGAGTCCAAACCACCAACTCCTCAGGGCACTTAACCTCTCTTACCTTCAGTCTCTTCATCCAACCGATGAGAATAGTACTACCTCCCTCAAAGGAATGTTGAGAAAAGCAAATGACTTTTGCAAACTATGGTATTATATATCAATGTAAATAATTACTATTACAATTAAAGTAGTGAATACATACTTGTTGAAGTACATTGCACTGAATAGAGGGGTGAAGTAATTCCTTATATTCGGCACACAATCAATACGTACCTCTATTTAAGAATCCTTTTAAAAATAAAATAAGGCTGGGCACAGTGGCTCCTGTTTGTAATCTTAGCACTTTGGGAGGCTGAGGTGAGATGATCACTTAAGCCCAGGAGTTCGAGACCAGCCTGGGCAACAAAGTGAGACCACCATCTCTACAAGAAATTTAAAAATTAGCCAGGCATGGTGGTGCACACCTGTAGTCCCAACTACTTAGGAAGCTGAGGCAGGAAGGATAGCTTGAGTCCGGTCATCATTACATATTTCTGAGTAGTAGAATTACTTTTTTTGTGCTTTTCTCTTTTCTTCAAATTTTCTTTACCAAACACATATAAACTTTTCTGGTTCTGAAATAATAAAAACAAAGACACCCCAGACTTACTTGTCTTGCACTGATGACTAACCACAGACTCTTCAAACTTCAAAGTTGTCATAGGAGATAAGGAAAAAATTATCCAAATGATAGTCAACTCACTATCTAATTAAATACTAGATAAATTATTTTAAAATTATTTATTTTTAAAATAAATAATTTAAAAATTAAATATTTTTAATTAGCAAATATCTAATTAAAAATTAAAACCTGAGTTTAAAAACTATTGATTAAACATCTGTACTACATTTTTTAAATCTGTAGTTTAAAAAAAAAACTGCCTGTATATTATTTTTGTGTAAAAATTGGGAAGTATAACAAGATATATTCAAATTTGCTTGAATTTGTATAAAGAAAATGTTAAGGGGCTGGAGAGGGGAGTGAGAGGTGAGAACTCAGCTGATGAGAAGAATAAACAATGTGTTCTTTTTGTGATATTCTGTGAATTTAAAAAATAGCATATGCGAGTAATAGCTAATCTAAAATACACATGTTATACAAGCTCCTGACGTCTGCTCTGGGGAGTCAGTCCTCGCAGTGGGTTTGTGCTCGAGGCTGCCATTGCCAGTGGAGAGATGAATGTCCCGGCCTGTGCAGCCAGGGAAGCATCAGGCATGTCCTAAGCTCATTCCTCAGCCTGCTGAGGAGTCGTGCTCAGATCTCTCTGCTTCCCGTGGCAGCACTAGGCTCTGGCCATACAGTTCTGTGTATTCTCTGCTCCAACTCAGCATGGCTCTTGGCTGCCAGTTGGCCACATTGCATGGAGCTGGTTACGCTTCAGGGACTTGCCCTATCCAATAAACTTTCCAAACCAGGCTCAGTAAAAATGGAAAGAAACAAGTTCCCATTATAGGTTTGAGTTCAGCTGAACCTGAGGTACAGTTAGGCTAGAAAAGCCTGGAAGTTGCCCCTAGTGAAGCGGTACCTCCTCTAGTCTCCTGGCTGGGATCTACAGCAAATAGAGCCTGATGTTTCTTGAATCCAGCCATCTATGTTCCTTGGCTAGCCAGCCATGAACCACTTCTCTGCACATGCCCTGTCCAGAGGATTGGGTTGCAGAAGACTTGTCAACACAGAGAGTCTGGTCTACAGCTTAGCTCATGATTGGAGGGTCCTGTCCCATCAGCAATCTTCCGTACCACACAGGGAAGCATTAAAAGTATTTGAGAACCACACTAAAATTAGAAACTTCTGTCTGTGAAAAATACCACTGAAAAATGGCAAGACAAGACAAAGTATGGGAGAAGATATTTGCCAAGCATATAACAAAAGATTTGCATGTAGATATAAGTGACTCCTGTAAGTCAGTAAGAACCAAGCAATCAAAAAATGGGCAAGCATGCAATTCACTAAAGGGAAAACCTGAATGGTCAATAATATATAAAGGAAATGAAATGAAAACTTCAGTGAAATATTGTTTCAGGCCAGTCAGATTAGTAAAACCTAAGAAGTCTGGCAATACCTAGTATTGGCGAAGATTATGACAAAGAGAACTCTTACACACTGAAGGCAGAGGTCTAAATCGGCATGTGTGGAGAGCCATTTGGAGTTGAAGATGTATACAACCATGCATACAACCATGAAAACAAAAAAATCATTCCAAGTATTGAAGCAGAAGGGGTTTAATTCACAGAATAGGTTATCTGGGAATTGAAAGAGTTAAGTCAAAGAGTAGTCAGCGAGGCAACCAGGAATGAGCAACTTCAGGAAACCGCTGGCACCCCTAGTCTAAGACAAAAGGGTAGCCCCACCAGGAGTTAACTGGAGTTGCCGAGAGAAGGCTAGAACTGGGGTGGGTGCTAGATGTGCAGAATGAGGCCATCTGAGACTGGGAGACAGGGAGCCAAGCACTCTGGCTTTTCTCTCCCCTCTCCCACCAGTGCCTAAACTCATAAACAAGCCGAGTAGATACAGGGGCCTGGGAAATGAAACCCATGTGGGTCTGGTCCTGAGATACAGAGCAGAGCAGGACAAAGTCAAGGAGCTGATCTGCAAAAGAAACAAACACAACCCTGCCCAAGAAAATGGAGACATATATACTAGAACTTACAGCCTCATTGTTCTTAAAAGCAAAACATGAGAAACAACTGTCTATCAACAGAAGAGATCAATGAATTGTGGTAGAGTCATACAGTGAAATACCCTAGAGCAGTGAAAGCAAAATGAACTATAGCTACATTTATCAACATGGAGAACTCTCACAAAGCAGAGCCAGACAAATAAATTTCAAAATGTATAGTGTAATACCCTTTATATGCAATATGATGATGACAGATAGCTAGATAGATTGTAAAAGCTGAAAAAGAATAAAGAAATCAATCTTTATTGTAAGGGCAAAAGGGGGATGTAATCAGGGAGAGAGACATTGAGGGTTTCAAATGTAATAATAATGAAGTTGAATGATGGATACATGAGGTCACTGTATAGTTATTGATAATGTTGCATTTAAAATATTTCATAATACATTAAATTTTAATTTTACAAAGGAGCTTAGAGGAGTATGAGTGATGCAGGCCTGGCTACTTTAAATGGTAGGAAGAGACTCTTATCTTTGTTTTGGAGGCAGGACTTGATGCAATTGCCAAGTGCATACTGGCCCAAGACATCCCCTTTCCAACTCTCTCTCCCTCTTGGACCGAACATGGTTAGGCAGCTAACCCCTGCCCCCATCACCTCTAGGCGAGCAGTGGCATTCTACCACAGTGGCATTCTCCTGACAGTCCTGTAGATCGTGTGAGTGGGCTCTACACCCCAGGCGAGTCTGAGTGTAAATGAGACCTCAAACAGGCACGTTTCAGAGCTCCTCAAGGGGTCCCTTTGAAGCACTCTCCATTGAGCATATGTTAGGTGGCAGCATTCTAAAGGCATGCAACAGCTTCCAAAAATCACCCTCCCAAATCTCCCTTCTTCACTCTAAGCCCTTTTCATTTTCTTTCTTTGGCTGAAGGATCCAAGCAGAGTGACACTTCATGGATGTCTGACCTGTGCAGTCACACAGGGCACGTAGAAGGGCCCTATGCTTGGTTTAATGCTCTGCTGTTACTATCTGGAATTTCTAATAGCTTTTTAACAAGAGGCCCTGCGCTTTCATTTTGCACTGGGCCCTACAAATTGTGTAGCTTATCCTGAACCTACAAGTTGTGGGACATGTTCTTAGAGCCACTTCCTTGTAAATATGTATATCAGATATAGAATTCTGGACACTACCTTATTGTCTTTAGTCAAAACTGAGGCAGGAAGAGTTCCATTCCAAGATCCTGTTACATGTATTCACTTGCATATAATATCTCATGAATGGAGGTAAAGAACTATAAACCTACTAAGTTCAACACTATTAATATGTCCTCACGTCCTAGCACAGGATCTGACTTATAATAGGTGCTCAATACTTATTGGATGAACAAACATTTATAGAACCATTAAATCTCTGCTTGTCCTAGAATTGTTTTCTATTCACACTGCTTACATGAATATCATATACCAGATTTTATACAGAGAATATATTCTTGAAGAACTTGCATAATACAACACAAATTTTTCCACAGTAAAGTATGAAGTAGGGAGATGCTTCCTTGAAATCTGTAACTATTGTATATGTGTACTTTAATGCAGCTTTTTATTTTTCTCAAGATTATCACTGTTGGATGGATGGCTCACTGTAAAATGTACTGTGGAAGTTGTGTGGCCTTCTTTGTGACATTAAAATAACGTCTCAAGTTCTTCAAAATTTCCTAATTCTCAGGCCCACTATGTCACCCACACTTAATGAGTGCTCAGGTGAGACTGCTTTAGAATATAAAAGTATTTCAAATTATAGTAAATGTTAAAACAAGTAGAAAGGCATCACCACAGGTGCTTGCAGGAGCTGTGCTCCAGGGACACTGCAGGCTGATGCATGCAACCCTGAAAAAGGGCTGCAGGAATTTCTCTTTACTGGCCAAAGTGACATGTGGCAATAGCATAAACCAGTTTGCAGCTTCTTTGGCTTGATAACCTTGAAATGAATTTTCAAAAATGGTGGGTATATTCATTCAAATTCTACACATAATTTTAAAATAAAATTTAAAAATTACTCATAAACTTTATATTTTACATTTGCATAAATATATACAAATGCAACCATCCTATATTATCATAGATTACCTAGTTTTTAATGTATCCATAAACACATTGCTTTACACCAAGCCCAATAACTAGTGGTTGGCAAATAAGAAAAGAAGCAACAAATGCTATGCACTCCAGAAAACATAAAGGGGTACTGGCAGCACAACCAAACACAAAGGGTACTTATTTAAATCCACTTGGTCCATACGGCAAGTGATGGAAGAAGATAAATAGCTGACTAATACCTAATATTTAAATTCTAGACAAAATATTTCAGTGCAAATCAGGAAGTTCTTTATTTACTCTGATCCAAGTCAAAGGTAGCTGGATAATTAGTTTTCTTTAAACAACATTCAGCTTTGCTGACATCTCATTTTCCAAAAGCAGCTGCTAGCCAAATATAGCATTGTTTATTCACTCCCTGGAAGGCTGTTTTTAAAAAGCACTTCTGCTAAAAATGTTGCATCACATAATTGGAGATAACAGGAAAAGTAGGAGTTGCTGTTTGTATTTAAATAAACATCTGCTCAAAAGTCCAGTTTTCTGTTCGTGAATAATCCTTTTATTTTATGCCATTAGGCACACTGAATTATTGTTTATTCCTTGCTTTTTGCACATGCTAGGAAATATTCCAAACATGGTAATGCATGAGATATTTCTCCTGAAAAAACGATAAAAGAGATGAAGTTGAGCTCTTTGCCTTTTTCCTTTACTGTACATACGTTAGATGTTTCTGTGCCAGTGACTTTATGAATATGCAATATTAACTATCACAATACATCTTATCTGGTACATGCTTTTAATTAAACTGAAGTTGGATAAAGTTAGCTTTTTGTTGCTATGTTTGGACTATGGCTATTTAAAAATACCTGTGGTATCTGAGTTAAATCTCCAATTACCCTCCAAAGAAAGGTAGAGAATGAAAATTATTGTTGCTTTTACAGAGAACACACCCAGTACTTAGCATTGCAACATGCTTGGTCTATAGTTATTTGCACTGTAGACTGTGAATGCTTTTACACATCTAATTTCAGTGAAAACCCATTCTATGCACCTTTCTCTTCCATTTTCTCCTCACTGTTCATTTGAATTCTCTTTTGCCTGCATATTTTATCCTCAAAATACACAATTTCTTCCTTGACCTCATGATGCCAATCTAAAACAGAGTAGAGATCTTTTTAAACTGGAGATCAGAAAACCCAGGTTCTATTTCTCACTCTGTTGCTGAGATCTGAAGGCTCTTCACTGGGAAAATAAAGACTGCATTGAATGATGTTCAACATCCAATTCAATTTTAAAATTTTGATTTTACTAAGTAGGAAATGAGACTTATTGCTAAAAGCAGGTGGGTTACATAGTGAATGCCAAAATTTGGCGCAACGGAGGCAAGGTGTTTGCTCTTGGGGGTTATCCTAGCTGCCATGACCTTCATTAGCATGGGTGATTAAGAGTTCCCAAACATTGCGTTTGTCATCTAGTTCATGGGGTTTCAGACCAATGTTGAATGGTCAAAAATTTAGCTTTTTGTGCTCATCTGGGAAATTGCAATCTTTTTATGTTCTGAGCCATTTTCTATTACTGCTTGTGCATGAGAAGTATTTTAAACAAGCCAAAGCACATTTCTAAAACGGTTCAGATTCTTGCAAGAAGATTTAAGATGGAGCAAATGCTCTGCTTCCCATTTGGATCCTAGAAGCAGTGAACATACTTCATGAAGAATACATTTATATTTTCTTGCACATAAATACATTTGTCATGATACCAAAACCATTGAGACAAATGGTTATGTTCAGTTGGGAAATGTATCTTTTCTCTCTGCATTAGAAAGAATGTGTTATGGTGTACTTATTCTTGTGGTTTTATAGTTCAGAGCATTTTTAGAGTATAGGAAGCTTCTGTCTATTGAAATAGCATGTGGCCCTTAATTACTATAAAGCTCTTTACAAATATAAAGAACTACTAATACTCATTAGCAAATAAATTCTCCAAATACATTCTGCTTTTGTAATTGCATTATTTCCTCAACAGAGAAGTATAGAATGGTTTTGAAATCATAATAAGGAATGAATGCCTGTAGAAAACTGTATTTTACAGATTTCTACTCTTGACTGGTAAAGAGTAGGTACCACATATAAACATTCCTCAGAAGTTTGTATTAAATAGGTCCTTTGAAAGATCAGTACGCATAAAATAAACTTATATCAGTACCATCATACACAACCAATACTAGAAGCTGCACTTAAAAACGGTGGCTCATGCCTGTTATCCCGCAGTTTGGGAGGCCGAGGCGGATGGATCACAAGGTCAGCAATTCGAGACCAGCCTGACCAACATGGTGAAACTCTGTCTGTAATAAAAATACAAAAAAATTAGCTGGGCGTGGTGGCGGGCACCTGTAATCCTAGCGACTTGAGAGGCTGAGGCAGAAGAATCGCTTGAAACCAGAAGGTGGAGGTTGCAGTGAGCCGAGATTGCGCCACTGCACTCTAGCCTGGGCAATAAGAACAAAACTCCGTCTCAAAAACAAAACGAACAAAAACAGTATGAGCAATATACAAAAAGCTTTTAAAGAAGGAATTTGAGATGTTTAATTATGAAATGATTTATAACTACAAGAGTGTTTAAATTGAGGGTTTTTAAAAAATTATTTACCCAATTGCTGTCTTAGTATTGACAGCTGTATTTGTTGGGACTCTGCTCGTTAACTATTAGTTACGATTAGTTGAGGTTTAAATGACAGAAATCCAACTGAAAGTAGGTTCAGACAACACACACACACACACACGCACACCCTCCTGTACCTAGGAGGAATACTGGGCAGCTCACAAATAGTAAGGCAGTATTGCAGGAACCGGGGCCTCAGGACCAGACTAAGGACATCATGCTCCTAGGAATCTTTCTCGTCTCAGCTAGCTCCAGAATAGGGATGTTTCTCAGGCTCTCCAGTTATGTCATCGTAATTTAGCAAGGTCGGCAGAACTTCATTCCTGTTTTGTAGAGGGAGGTCTCGCTATGTTGCCCAGGCTGTTCTTGGAACTCCTAGGCTCAAATGATCCTCCTGCCTTGGCTTCCCAGTGTGCTAGGATTACAGGAGTGAGCCACCATGCCTGGTCTCCTGAACTTCATTCTCAACATTTCTATAGCAAAAAGGGCCCTGGGTCTTGTGAGGTCATTTGCCTATGCCTTGCTCCAATTTACTGCTGCTGGGTTATGGCATATTGTGATGGATTCAACCTGGGTCACCCTTGTGAACAAGGAGTGGAGAGCCGGCATTTAAAGCCCCATGAGGACCACAAACAGTAGAGTTCCACAACTAAAACGGGACATTGCTACCTAAATGAGATAGGAAAACCAGCTAGACTGAAAACTGCATCTTACTTTGATGACCTTGGTCTTTTCAACCTTCAGGCAGGTTTCTGATGATTTGTCTGGAGATTCAGTGCTAATGAGAGGTCTGTAGGTCTGTGCTATTGGTTTTGGTGCTTCTGGGCCTGTCTGGATTGCATTTTTTTTTGGGGGGGGGGGACAGTCTTTTCCGTCACCCAGGCTGGAGTGCAGTGGCATGATCTTGGCTCACTGCAACCCCCACTTGCTGGGTTCAAGTGATTCTCCTGCCTCAGCCTCCCGAGTAGCTGGGGCTCCAGCTGCCTGCCACCACGCCCAGCTAATTTTTGTATTTTTAGGAAAGACAGGGTTTCACAATGTTGGTCGGGCTGGTCTCGAACTCCTGACTTCAGGTGATTCACCAGCCTGGGCCTCCAGAAGTGCTGGGATTACAGGCATGAGCCACTGCACCTGGCCTGCATTGACTTTAGCATTTGCTTGTTTCTTTCTTCTTAAGTCTGGGAAACTAAATACACATTCTCTTTAGGGATTTACCTTGGGAACCAATGATGCAAAGAAAGACCAGTCTCAACTCAGAAAGCTCTGAAATCCCATGGTCTGGCACTTACTAGCCTTGTGACCTTCCACAAGTTACTAAATCTCTAAGAGTCTTAGTTTCATCCTCTGTAAAATGAAGGTGCCCACTCCCTGATATGGTTGAAAGAAAAAAACAAAATGTATATAAAACATAGTGGCAGCTCCTAATGGATGAGCTATAATTAGTAGCTATTACTGAAGGTGAAGTGTCTCTACCTTTGGACATTAAGGACTGGAATTGGATCTAAGGCTCAAGATATTAGACAAAGACAGTAAGAATGAAAAAGGCATGGCCCCTTCCGTCACTGGACTTACGCTTTAGTAAGGGAGAAAATGAATGTGCCTATGTGTAATGAAAGGAAAAAACTGTTATAAAAGGTAATATAAGGAAAAAGCGCTGAGAGTTCAAAGGAAAAAGATATTATCACATGCCAAGACCTTTACCTGTACTCTCAATTTAAGAGATTTAAGTGCCAATTACTGTTGCAAAGCAACAGCTGTAACTGCCCAATTGCAATGCATTGAAAAAAGCTGAATGTAGGACATTTAGGACGTCCTATATATGCAGGATGCTCAGCAACCCTATCTCCATCCCTCATGTCCAACCTACAAAGTGTGTACTCATTCCCATTGCACAATAGAAGAGAGAGATGCTGACTGACTTGTTCAACTACAGACAGAAATGGTAGAACTGGGAACCGCTCTTATCTAACTCTGAAGCCTGGAATCTTCACATTATACTACATACTTCTCAGGGATGACAATGAAAGATTTAGGTTCCGATTCCAGTTCAGCCTCTAAATGTAGCCTGACCTTTGATTTCTCCTTCTGTACCTCTGTGCTTTTGTCTACAAACCTGGCAAGCTGACCAAATAGCTGAGCTTCAGTTTAGCTCTCTGTAATTCTGGGAACTGCCTGTGTAGTGATTTTTCAGTGTGGTCCCTTAACCAGGTCAGCATCATTACCTGGGAACTTGCTAGGGAAGTATATTCTTAGGTCACAACAGACCCACTGAATCGAAAAACAGAATGGGTTCAGCAATCTGTTTCAACAAGTTCTTCAGGAGATCTTCACCCAAGTGTGAAAACCAGCATTCTAAAATGTAGCTATTGATTCTCAAATGTTGCTATTGCTTCTAAAATCCTATTGTTTGTGATTCCTTAGTCCATGACTCTCAGGTACACTCACTTCATAGATAAGGAAACACAGACCTATAGATACGCCATTATACCATCTCCAATCTTTAGTGTTACCTTTCATTTACCCAATTCCTGCCATGCAATCCTAAACAACCCTCCACAATATAACCCTAAATGACTTCCATTAATAGGCTCTACATTCTCTTACAACAAACTGGCTTCCACCAGACTACAGAACAGGACAACCAAACCACCAATGATAAAAGGTCCTGCTGCTGAAGAACGTGACACACACTTTCTTCTAGAGTACAACATTTCCAAGACAAGATGAATTAGACAGATCCCTCATTACATATCCAATCAAGTGTAAAAACCAGTAATCCAGGAATGTACATTCTAGCCCGTTAACCAGGAGGAAAAATAGAGGAGATATGGTTGGAAAAAGGATAGAAGTACGCTAAAAAAGTAGTAAAACTATTGTACACTTCTCTTGATTGCAGCAAATAATTCAAATTAGGCTGCTTATAAGAATCACAATGAGCAGCATTATTAGTTAAACAATTTAATTCCCAAAGCTAGTAATTTTAGCTAAATATACATTAGAGCCTTTTTAGACGGTTACTAATAAACACTATGTCAAAATGTGTAGTTTTAAACTCAGACTTGAAAGCCAAGATAAGCAACTCCTTCAGTTATTACTCTGACCAAGGCATAAGAATTCACTTAGACAAAAAGCTTTCAAAACATATCTAAAAATAGGATAGTTCATAAATTTTCAAAACTGTTCTTCCCTGTTGCGGACAGCCCTTGATCTTTGTAAGACTTTTGTAAGCAAATTTTGGCATGCTCTCCTGTTAGCTTTTTAAGTTACTGAAAACTCCTATAAATTTAGCATCATTTCTCAAATCTGTAGTTTTCTCATTCCGAATGCTTAGACATTTAGGTCAAAAATTAAAATACCAGTAGAAAAATATTCATCTTTAGCCAGGTTGTATAGTTACAACATGGCAAGAAACTGATGAGAACATTTAAACATTCAGAGCATAAAAATACTTCAAAGCATTATGAAACTCGAACTTAGCACTTTCCTAAATTTTAGTAGTTCCAACTACAGGAAACTAAAAACTGCCATAAGGACTGAGATGATTTAAGCCAACTCAAATTTTTTCCCGATTCCTGACATCAATATTATAGTTTTATTACAGTAACAAATAGTTGTTACAGTGAGACCTACACACATATACAGAATTATATTTAAATTCATATAGAATATTTACATATTTAAGTTATATTTTGAAATTAGAAGATGAAGTACAGCTTAAGTTTGATAACAAAGAAATATATATAAGACAAAAACAGACAAGAGTTAACAATAAAAACACAACTATCTGTTGTTATAACATGTGGAAACTTTTTGTCAGAAAGCTACATCTTCTTAATCTGATTGTCCACATCATTAAAATATGGATGATTCAGTGCCATTTTGCCAGAAATTCGTTTGGCTGGATCATAGATTAACATTTTCTGGGAGAAAAAAGAAAAAGAGATATTTATTTAGGAAATAAATCATTTTTTACAAAATCTCCATAAAACCTCAACTTTTCTAGCAATAAACCAAAACTAATACTTTCAGTGAATATCTATTAAATGAGCATTTCCACTAGTTTAACACACAAATGTCTCTTCCCCTACATTTCACCCTTGAGGTCTAGAATAACCTACTCCGTAAATCACAGACATTCTCAATAACCTCTTTTTGCTATCAATTATGGTAAGACTCAAGCATTCAGAAATAGCTTTAAAACTAAGACATAAATATAGGAAACATGTCTAGTTAATTATATTTACGTTGAGAATTAAATGGCCACCTGAGTTATTTACAACATTCTTTAAATGGCAATTAATTATGGCAGTTTCTGATGTAGCTTCCAACAAGTTCCAAATAAAACCCTTCACAGCACAATGTATTATAAAAATAGCTAAAATTGAGTCACTAAAAGAATTACAGTCAGACAACTTAGTATAAGTTAGTTTATGCACCAGAAAAAGCTAAATAAAGTTTAGGATTGTAAATTTGATCTTTAAGAAACACTAATCTTAAAAAAATAAAATCAAATCAACAGGCAGACTAGAGATTTTACTAACTAGTTACCATCTGAACTCTCATGTAAACAGCACCATACAAACTGCTTTGGATAAATCATGGTACTCAATTCCCACAGCTAAAAGTAGGTATTAGTGCCATTTTACAAATGAGGACATTGAGGCTCAAAGGGAAGTAACTTGCCCAAGTTCACAGAGCTAAGGAATAAAGCTCAAATTTGAAACCAAGTTTAATTTACGATAATGGTTCTCAACTAGGATAGACTTTGCCCATCAGGAGACATTTGGCAATATCTGGAGACACTTTTGGTTGTCCTAACTGTGAAGAGTATACTACTGGCATAGAGAGAGTCGAAGACAGTGATGCCATGCCACTAAACAAGCTATGATGCACAGAACAATGCCAGCAACAAAGATTTATCCACTCCAAGATATGTCAATTGTGGCTAGACTAAGGAATCTGATTTATAGTATTTGATTTGGGGGAAATCTAAGCTTAATTTTGTGGCATAAGGAGTTTTTACACTCTGAAAGTAACCCGAAGACCAATGAGAAAACATATACAATGGTATAGCAATAGATCCTTCTGATGGAGAAGCTAGGTACAAAGTGCTAATAAAGCTTATTCCGAAGATGGCTTTAATAATTTAAAATATCAACCAATAAGAAAAACGCTTACATCTAGCATAAACTAAGAGGGCTTAGTAATGACAAAAACGCTAGAAAAGAGAGCCACTACAATTCAGGAACTTGAAAAAAAAAGTGTATTAATCCTGGTCTCTCCCTCAAAATGTCCATAGCTACTTGTCAGATAAAAAACAAAAACTAATGCGAAATCTTCCTCTCAAAGCCACTAGTGCCTCTTGATATCTAAAATGAAGCTAGCATAATACAATGTACATAACAGACACCTAGTTAAAAAATGTGAGCATTCTTCCTATTTTCTAGGTAAAAGAAATAACTGAATATATTCTGAATCATCAATAATTTAGAATTCAGTATAAACGGCACTCCTTACCGAGAGCAAATCCAAGCCATTTTCATCCAAGTTTTTGACATGGGATGCTAGGCTTCCTGGTTTCCATTTGGGAAATGTATTCTTATAGTCCTGTAAAGATTCCACTTCTGGCCAGACTTCATTATTGGGAGTGCCCAAAGCTCTAAAAAACAGGAAAACAAAAATTTCTTAAACCATAAATGTAATCTCATTGTTACATATGTTACCTTTATTATCTCAGTTTTTAATAGCTACCTGAAAATCCTGAAGAGTTGATCAATTTCTGAATCCCCATGGAAAAGTGGTTTTTTAGTTGCTAGTTCAGCAAATATGGTGCCTATACTCCAAATGTCAACTGGAGTTGAGTAACGAGCTGACCCCAGCAATACTTCTGGAGATCTGTACCAGAGTGTTACTACCTATTAAAAAGCAAATTTTTACAATGAATAAATGTGGTGCATAAAATAAGCTAAACTTGAACATCTATATTTTTATTAGGACTATCCTTTAAAGGTTGTATGACTGCCACCAATAATATTAAGTCAATTAAAGGTACACAAAATTGAAGATAAATAGTTCATTTCTAAGTTTTATTCATTAGAAGACAAAACAGATAAAAGCATAATAAATCTTTTTTTGCTTTTCAAATCACTAAAGATCAAGACAGTTATACAGCCTTACCTTCCCCCTCACTGAAAAACTGAACCCATTGATAATAGATTTGGGGTGATACTGAACAAAGTGCAGGTACTTTTCACTTGCTAAGATGGTACATAACAGTACCATTATAACATGAATAAGAAACATGAGAAAAAAATAAAGGGCATCCAAATTGCAAAGGAAGAAGTCAAATTGTCCCTGTGTGCAGAGATAGATGATCTTATATACAGAAAAACTTAAGAGAGTCCACCAAAAACTCTTAGAACTGATTAACAAAGTTGCAGTATACAAAATCAAAATCAGCATAAAAAAATTAATAGTTTCTATACACCACTAAAAAACTGGCTGAAAAATAAATCAAGAAAGCAATCTAATGTATACTAGCTGCAAAAAAACCTAGGAATAAATTTAACCAAGGAGATGTATAATCTCTACACCAAAAACTGTAAAACATTGAAGAAAAAAATTTAGGAAGATACAAAAAAAGAAAAGACATCCCATGTTCATGAACTGCAAGAATATAAAAATGACCATATTACCACCCAATACAATCTACATATTCAGTGCAATCTCCATCAAAATACCGAGGACATTCTTCACAAAAATAAAACGTAATCCTAAAATTCATATAGAACTAAAAAAAGACTCAAAATAGCTAAACTAATCTTGAGCAAAAAGAACAAAGCTGAAAGCATCATACCACTTGACTTCAAAAATGTATTACAAAGCTATAGTAACCAAAATAGCATGATATAGCATAAAAAAAGATGCATAGACCAATAGAACAAAATAGAGAATCCAGAAATAAATCCATGTATTTACAGTCAACTCATTTTTGAGAAAGATGACAAGAACATTCACTAGGGAAAAGCCAATCTCTTCAATAAATGGTGCTGGGAAAACTGGATAATCCATATGCAGAACAATGAAACTAAACCCCTATATCTAACCATACACAAAAATCAACTCAAAATAGATTTAAAAAGACCTTAAACTATGAAACTACTAGAAGAAAACAGGGCAAACACTGTTATCGATATTGATCTGGACAAAAATCATATGGGTAAGACCTCAAAAGCTCAAGTAACAATATCAAAAATAGACAAATGAGGCGGCCAGGTGCAGCAGCTCATGCCTATAATCCCAACACTTTGAGAGGCCAAAGTGGGAGGACTGCATGAGTCTAGGAGTTCGAGAACAGCCTGGGAAATATGCTGACAGCCCCATCTCTACAAAAATTTAAAAAATTAGCCTAGCATGGTGTTGCACGCCTGTGTATGGGCCCAGTTACTCAGGAGGCTGACATGGGAGGATCACTGGAGTCCAGGAGGTTGAGGTTGCAGTGAGCCCTGTTCGCGCCACTGCATTCCAGCATAGGCATTCCACCCTGTCTCAGCAACAACAAATAGACAAACAGGATTATATTGAACTAAAAAGCTTCTGCATAGCAAAAGAAACAAATAACAGAATAACAGAATGAAGCAGCTATCTGCAGAATGGGAGAAATTATTTGCAAATCACTCATCCAGCAAAGAATTAATATCCAGAATAAAAAAATAATAGTAAGAATCCAATTTTAAAAATGGTCAAATGATCTGAATAAAACTTTCTCAAAAGGCATACAAATGACCAGCAAGTATATGAAAAAGTGCTCAACATCACTATTCATCAGGGAAATGCAAATCAAAACCACAATGAACTATCACACCCCAGTTAGAGTAATTATCATCAAAAGACAAAAAGTGCTGACAAGAATGCAGAGAAAGGGCAACTTTTATGCACTGTTGGTGGGAATTTAAATCAGTAGAATCAATGTGAAAAACTGTTTAGAGGATCCTCAAAACTCTACAAATTAGAACTACCATATAAGTTAGCAATCCCACTGCTGGGGGTGTATGTCCAAAATAAATAAAATCAATTATGTCAAAGAGATAGCTGCACTCCCATGTTTATTGAAGCACTCTTCACAATAGCCAAGATACGGAATCAACCTATGTTTCCATCAACAGATAAAGAAAATGTGTATACACACACCCATACACACACAGAAAATGTAGTGTACACACACATATGTGAGGGTGTACACAATGGAATACTGGAATACTACTTAGCCACAAAAAAAGAATGAAATCCTGTCATTTATGGCAACAAGGATGAGCTGTGAAATAAGCCAGGCACAGAAGGATAAATACTACATGTTTTCACTCATACATGAAAACATAAAAAGTTGATCTAATGGCCATAGAGTAGAATAGTGGTTATTCAGGGCTTAGAAAAGGAAAATAGAGATAAGATATAGTTTATGGATACAACTACAGCTCAAAAAGAAAAATAAGCTCTAGTGTTCTATAGCACTGTAAGCTGACTAGTTACCAATAATTTACTGTAAATTTTCAAATAGCCAGAACAAAGAATTTTCAATGTTCCCAACAAAAAGAAACAACAAAGGCTTGGGGCAATGAATATGCTAACTACCCCAATTTAACTAACACACATTGCATACATGTATCCAAATACTACACTGTACCCCATAAATATGTATAATGTGTCAATAAAAAATGATTTTTAAATTATTTAAAAAACATGAATAAGTCAAATAACAGCTTATTAGTGATATAGAACTAACCAACCATTTTAGTATATTTATCATATGGTAAAAATATTGCCTCTTAGAACAAAGGTAATGAGATCAATATCATTTGTTTAAAACAAAGAAAACAAAATAATCTTAGTTTATTTATATAGCCATGTAAAAAAATGATAAAAAGGGCGGGGTGCGGGTCGCTCATGCCTGTAATCCCAGCACTTTGGGAGACCGAGGCGGGCGAATCATGAGGTCAGGAGATGAGACCATCCTGGCTAACACGGTGAAACCCCATCTCTACTAAAAAAAAAAAAAGTACAAAAAATTAGCAAATTAGCCAGGCTTGGTGGCGGGCGCCTGTAGTCCCAGCTACTCAGGAGGCTGAGGCAGGAGAACGGCATGAACCCAGGAGGCGGCGCTTGCAGTGAGCAGAGAACGCTCCACTCCACTCCAGCACAGGCAAAAGAGCGAGACTCCGTCTTAAAAAAAAAAAAAAAAAAAAAAAAAAAAGATAAAAAGAGCTAACAACCAGCCAAGACAACTAATCAGATGAGCACTGTTATTAGTTTTGATCTGGAGACAGTCTTTGGGTCAAGGGTAGACAACTCCACAGAAGATAGCTTTTCATTAATCCTTTACTATATGTTACAATGTTCCCTTTCCTTCAGAAACACTAAATGCCAAGTCAGCAATATAACACAGATTAAACAAATTAATTCCTAAATGTATCAGAAATAATATACCTTAAGGAACAAACCCTGTCTTTGAATCAATCTGACTACAATCAGGAAGGGTTCAGTCAGGAGACAGAAACCAAGGTGGTGACCTGAATGGGGAGAGTTTAATATAAAGAATTAAAGTACAACAAAGGATGGGAATAATGTAAATAAAGTAAAAAATAATGAGAACGTAAAAACTGTAGCTAGGAATATCCCTTCCTCCTGCTGCTGTGTCTCTCTAGTACCCTCTACCTTAACATAGCAGCTGGCAAAGAAAAAATACTTAAAGGCTTCAGTTATATTTTCACATAGCATGCAATGAATTTGGAACTGAGAGGCAATGAATTGATACTGGCACTGAGTAGATATCTTTTATTATTTCTTGACTTCACAAATACAGAAAATAATCTAGCAATCACACACATTCAAAAGCCATCAAAAACCACTATTCCACTTACCTCATGTGTATATACTCTAATAGGTATTCCGAAAGCTCTGGCAAGGCCAAAATCAGCCAGTTTAATTGTTCCTTTGTCATCAATCAAAAGATTTTGAGGTTTTAAGTCTCTGTGAAGAACTCTTCTAGAGTGACAAAACACAATCCCCTGTAGGATTTGGTGTAAATAACTCTGGAAAAAGCAAATAAAAGTTAGAAACTTAAGCAAAGTACATGATTTTCTAAATAATCTGTTTCAAAGACAAAAAAATTAGGTTCCAGAGAAATAATTTAATTACTGGAGCTTTCAGGCCATTTTAGGCTAATAAGCATTTGTGGGTGGGAAGCCGTTTACATACAACATCACATTTGTATACCTAAGAAAATGATCTTCACCTTATAGACATATCTATAATTATGTCAACGCATTTAGTCTTTAAACATTTTTGGTCCCCGATCCTTAAATTACAAGTTGGTTTTCTACACAGAAGCCTCTTGAATTTTCTTCCATATACCTCTACCAACTCTATTTTCTATCTTCAATACAGTTGGCCTTTTCTATCTTTCATTTTTACATATTCATTTCCTTTTTGAAAAAATTAGATTCTAAAAGTGATGGCAAAGATATTATGATTACATATTGAAATGGATAAAATTATCATAAAATGCTGCTTAGTTCAGAGAAAAGTGCTTTACGAGACATTTGTTGCCAAAGACAATGTCATTGACATTTGAAGTAACATGGATACTACAAGAACAAAGTACACAGAAAATGACTTACAGTTTGAAATTGGGAAATAATACAGATGCTCCATCTTAGAGGGACAAGTGGCGTTCAAAAACAAAACAAAACGGATGCTCCATCTGGATAAACTTATTCTAAGTTGAAAAGACTTTGTCGAAATGCATTGAATACACCTAACCTACCAAACATAGCTAAGCATAGCCCACCTTAAATGTGCTCGAAAGACTTACATTAGCATATAGTTGGAAGTGTTGAATACCTCGTTATTTATTGAATACTGTACTGAAAGTGAAAAAACAGAATGGTTGTATGGGTAAATGAAGTATGGTTTCTAGTGAATGTGCATCATTTCTGCTTCATCGTAAAATTGAAAAATTGTAAGTAAAACCATTGCTGCCTGTACATAAAACCAGTTAGAACAACTGGCTAGTCATTTGGAAAAAGATAAAGCTGAATCTGTATCCCAGTTTTTAAGTCAAAATAAATCTTGATCCATACAGAATTTAAGACAAAAAAAAGTGTGTGTAGAAGACAGGACTTACTAAAACTACCAGAAAAATACTGACATGTATTATTCTAATACATTCGATCTTTGAGCGAGGAAGACTTAAAAGACATAAAAGCAGAAAGTCCAAAAGTCATGCAAGATTGTTAAAGACAGTATCCTAATGAAAATATAGTAGAGAATAGGAATAGGCGGTTTATAATAGCTAAATATGAAGTGTTAAATTGTCATGAAATATAAAATTAAAACAATCTTAATATGCCTTTTTCACATAGTTAAAAGACTGATAAAACCAAGTTTTGGCAATGATGTACTAAAACAATAAGTATTATACACCATGAGTATTTTAGAGTAAATTGCTACAAGTTTTTTAGAGGGCAACCGGCAGTATCTATCAAAATGTAAATAAACATCTTCAATCCATTATTCCCACTTTAAAAATTTATCCTATAAAGTTGCATACAAAGATAAATATCTATAAGGACATTCAGTGCAGTACTGTTAATAAAAGCAACAATAACCAAGTTGGAAAATAATTTAAATGTTCATCAATATGGAAGTGGTTTAAATAATTATATCAAAAATGTAACTAGACATAGGTAGAGCTACATGTCTTCATAATGTTTTACACAAAAAAGGAAAAATATGTATACTTATACATATGCAAATAAGTCCATTTTGTGTAAAAAAAGTCTTTATATAAATACAAAGTGAACATACAAGTATAAGATTATGAATAAAACTAACGACAGCACTACCTCTGCAGAGTGGTTTGGTAGAACTGGTGCAAGAATAAGATACTTTTATATACTTCAGTACTTAAAACTGTACAATTTTATAATTTAACTGAAATATAATAAATGTCTACAATAAATTGAGCGAAACATATTCAAAACTGGAATAAAACACCTACAACCACTACTCTGCCCTAGGCTTTCATTACTTTGTTTTACATATATCTGACAGCCAAAGAAAGACCAGACTACCCTAGTTTCCAACAATACTTATCAGTTCTATGTTATCTCAGGCACTACTTTTTACTTACTAGAAACAGTATCTGGTAATAACATGGGTAACTCTAACCTGTATAAACTAACCATGAGGGAGAAAAATGAAATACTTTTTCTTATTCTATTTTCTAACACTTTTTCCAAGCATATTCCCACAAAACCCAGGGACTTCTGTACATAGTCGCTTTATATCCACAGTGCATAAATATTAATAAAATTAGATAAGCTTTTACCTTAACGAGTGAAGAATCCATGTACTGACCAGGAGGGATAGAATCCAAGTATTTCTTCAGATCCATGGAAAGAAACTCAAAGATGAGATATAACCTGGAATCCTGCATAAGCACATCCTGAAGACTGGGAAAAAAAATAGGTATCTATGAAAGAAGAATCCAGCAAACATTTCTGACCCCTGTTTCACAAAATAAAACTCCTTCCATAATTTCAGTTGCTATAATAAAAACTGGGGAAGATGTAGTAGCTTCCCTAATGGATGAGATTCAAAACTCAAATTTAAGAAAGGAATCTCAGGGTAACTATTTAAAATTAGGCCTTGTACAGGAGGTGCTTATTTATAAGGAGCCTGTATTCCAAAAGAACATATCTAGGTTGGCTACTAATTGCTGAGAGCTTATTTTTTCATCGAAGTGAATTATAAAAGTAAATTTTAAAGTGGTATCCGACCTTAAAAGCCACTTCTAATCTCTAGCCCCAGACAAATACAATTAGATTTTAACTTGGACTGTTAGGAAGACAGCTCTCCAAAAACACCCAATGCAAATACATTAAGGAAAAAAATCTTTTTCATTTGACCTAGATACCTTTCTTAAGACTCTGACTAAAGGATCTTCAGGAACTAGAGCTCCCCAAGTAGGAGAGAGTTGACAAAGCTCTATGAAAAGGGCTTGACTCCCATGGCCAATTTACCTTGCTTTTCAAGCCCCAAATGTTAATCTACATCACCAATCTCCTCTAACTCTGTTCCTGCTTTAACAGCCTGTTCTCTTTTACATATGTGCAGCATTTTCAACTAACAAAAATAGGGTTCTAGTCCACTCGGTAAGGCTAGACCAAGAAATTAAGCAAATGTAAAGATTTCCAAGTTGAAATTTATATTTGAAATAGCATGCAGAAAATGGCTTACATTCAGATATTATACCATACCTGACTATATTTGGATGACGAAGTTCTTTTAATAGAGAAATTTCCCGAATTGCAGTACTAGGAACCCCTTCCTCTTCACTTTCTAGTCTGATTTTTTTCATGGCTACCACTTGACCTGTAGTTTTGTGTCTACCCTTATACACAACTCCATAGGTACCTGAAACAAAGTAAATAATATGCTGTGTGACACACCCACAAACTAAAAGATCTTTTTTTTTTCCTTATGGCAGGGTCTTGTTCTCTTGTCCAGGCTGGAATGCAGTGGGGCAATCAAGGCTCACTACAACCTCTACCTCCTGGGTTCAAGGGATCCTCCCACCAAGCCTCCCAAGTAGCTGGGACTACAGGCACGCGCCATTACACCCGGCTAATTTTTGTCTTTTTGGTAGAGATGGGGTTTCACCATGTTGCCCAGGCTGGTCTGGAACTCGTGAGCTATCTACCTGCCTCACCGTCCCAAAGTGCTGAGATTACAGGAGTAAGCCACGGTACCTGGTCAAACTGAAAGATTTTAAGATTATTGAATCTCATAAGGGTCACATGATAGAAATGTCTGGTGTGGCCATATGGGAAGTATCTTACTCATACCCTTATTGCTTCCAAAAAGAAATTGAGAGTAACTACAATCTGTATGGCTTAAAAATAAAATTCATGTAGTCATCACAAGTTTTCTATACATTTAAATTACCATTAATGTTCCAGCATATTTTACAGAACAAAATAGATCATTTGCAAAGCAAAATTAACCTTCTGCCAATATCCTACCCAGCAATAAAGCAGGCATAAAATATAGTGTAAAAATTTGGGCTCCGGAAATATTACTGATAAGTCATTATGACACTTTCAGAAAATACTGTAGAGTGCTTTATGCTTTTCAAAACACTTTTATCTGTATCTCAAAATACAGTCAACAGTCCTCATTCTCAAAAGAATGGAGAAAAAAGACCAGATGTTTATTAAACCTAATAAAGCACATAGTATGTACTATATATTAGGAAAGTCTCACACCCATTTACAAGTTGATGAAAATACTGATCTCAATATCTGGGCTTCAGGTAGTGAGCAACAATATCAATCATAAGGGATAGCAGGGAGGGAGGAGGTGGATACAGGGAATGAAATGGCAATAAGGGAGAAGACTAGCTAAAATGTATCATATATGTGGCAACGCTGAATTCCCTAGGTAAGTCTTTTTAAACTCGAGTTGGAGTTTAGGGAGGTCCTGAATCCCTTAAGTACATACAAAATTTTGTTGAATAGCTTGCTTTCCATGGCATTGTTTTAACTTCAAAAGTGATTAGAGTGCACTGTTCTAGGAAAAAAGCCTCTTCTATAGCTTTTATGAGTTTCTCTGAAGGTAGCAATATTGCAAAAAAGGCTAACAAACCAACAAATTACCAACTGCTTAGTTAGAATATTAAACAGTTTGAGCAGTAGCAAATTGATGTTACTTAAGCTTAATTTTTTTGACAGAACCTCTATACAAAAGTCTATGTTTTCTTAAATACTGGTGTCATTTTAAAACTATAAACTGACATAAAAGCCATTTTATACTATTCTGATTAAATTGTGGATTAATGTATAACTTTTTGATAACCACAATTACTCTACGTTAAAGGAGAATTGACTATATTTAATCCTCACAGTCATCCTTAAAAGTAGATAACCTTCAAAAACTTAAAATCTACATTTTTTTGGATGTAAATGTAAGCTCTCATTAAACACAAAAAGTAGGTAAACCAGCACAATCATCTGGCATACTGTTAAAGTGATCTCAGGAAAATTAGTCACTTGCATAATGTAGTAACATAAGCAGTTAATGTTAAGTTCAGAACTAATTTTTTTTCTAGCATCCTTTCTTCTCCCTCAAGTATACAATATCATCTAATCCTAAATAGCTTTCAGAATTAACAATTAACCAGGGGCCAACACTCACTGTGTTGAATTTTAGAGATAATATCAATTCTCACTGGACTACTGGAAGAGCGGTTAAACAAAGCAGAACTATTCTATTGGTTAATCATCCAAAATTATTTTTGAAATACATGGTATATGCTCCAAAATGAACTCGGAATTCTAAAGACAGCAATACTCCAGGGTATTTAACTAAGTATAAATAACTAAGGAGACAAAAATCATGAACACAGGTAAGCCTAGAAGAAGATCAGTGTAAATTGAATGGAAGATTTATCCCAGGAAACAAAAAGAAACAAAAGAAAAATATGTAGGATATGATCAAGTTATGGAGGCCCTTAAGCAGAAAACCTTCATTAAGCAAGTATTTATCAAATACCCACTAAATGCCAAGTAAGGTTCCACCATCATGGATAACAGCTACTCTATGATCCAAAAAGACATTTTCTTAAGACAGGAAGGAGTTCAAAGGTTAGTATGACAACACTCAGATTTCTGTAATTCAGAAGAAACCAGAGAACAATATTTGTAACATTTAAAATAGTAAAGTCTGGATGTATTTAAGAAATGAATTAGGTAGTCAAGACTCACTGTCAAGTGAGAGAAAAGGCAGACTCTTCTAAATCAGAATTAAAGAGGCATTAACTGCCAAATGAAAGGCATGACCTTGGGTGGATATTCAGAATATACATGCAGATTTAGGGGTAGAACATTTCTACAACTTACTTGAAATGGATTAAAACACAAAACAATCGAATGTTCTCACCACAAAGAAATGACAAATGCATGAGGTGATGGATATGCTAATTACTCTGTATGATTTGATCATACAACACATACATGTATCAAATCACCAAACCATACCCCATGAATACATACAATTAAAATGTGTCAATGAAAAAAATAAAAAATAAACAATGTTAACATACACACAGATAATAAAGTAAGTATGACAAAACACCAACATCTTGGTAAAACTATTACAAGTTCATTGCATAAACCTTTCAATATAGATTTGGAAATGTTCAAAATGAAAAGTTGAGGGGGAAAAAATAGAACTTTTAAAGTAGTATTTTAATACTAGACTTCAACCAGATACCTGGCAGAAACAAAAGAAAATTCTGCGTGGATCATTTAGGCCTCCATTTATTTTCACAAGTTCATTTTTCCAAAACAATATCCAGCACATAATCCAAAACAATCAGGCTTGGAGTAGAAACAACAATACAAGCCAGAAAAAGAAACAGTGTTCAGAAGAACAAACAGGGAACACAGATGTTATTAGTATCTATTTAGCTATCTCCTGTGGGTTGGGCACTACTGACAGGCAGTGGGCAAACAGTTGTGAACAAGACAAAAATCCCATAATAATTAAAATGGATATTAAGCATGATGCAAAGGGAACTACAAAATGTTCTTGGACTAGAGGAGATAAAAAATGAAGCCAGTAGAGACTGGCCTCCAGGTAGAAAGAACAGCCATTGCCAAAACTCATAGGCCAAATCACAGGATACATTTGAGGACATCAAAGAAATCTAAATTAGAGTTGAGTGGCATTAGATGAGGCTGGTAAAGAGACAGTTTTGGAGACAGTGTTCATAGTAATAATACAATGTTCAAATGATAAACATTTGAAGGTTTTCTGAGTTAAAGCAAACAAACGCTTTCCATAATATTGTTCAATTGAATTGTATCTTTCATGTTAAGTCCAATTGTCACCATTTGCAGAGGCAGAAACCAAGATCCAGAAAAGTTAGAGGGTTGACCACTGTCACACTTATAGAAATAAAGAATGGGAGTCATATCACTTAATGCATGTAATGGATTAAATTTAAAATTACATTCTTAACTGCTCTTATTTATAGTAGCAATTAAAGTACTTTTCTCAGAAGTCAAATCTGTAGTTTCCTGTAGGTTTGGAGTTCTATCATCTTAAAGAAAAATATATTTATACTTTAAGAAGGTCTCTTTTTACGCCAAACTAAAACCAACACAAATTCCCTGGGAATTTAAGAAACATACTACAAAGCATTAGACATACTAATCACTGATTTTAGAATTATTTTTAACTCAGCAGCAAAATTTGTTTAGTAGAATGGGTATGAGGTATTTATTTAAAAATAAAAATACACACACACACACACACCCCTCCAATCGAACACCACACTAACTTGTCATTCCTATTTCACTAAATTCCCTCCAGTATTCCCCCCTTGTTTTTTTTTTTTTTACTATTTCTTGTCAAGTGAGGTCTTTGATCACATTAAAAATATAGTTGGGATTTTCCTTCTGGCAGTACTGATATAAACTGGATTCTACTAGCAAATTATTTTGTACCTGGAGAATTGAGAATGTTCTGTTGGAGTCAAGGAACAGGCGAAGGGATATACCCCTCATTTGTACCATATATAGATCTGATCATTCCTTCAAGTACCACAGAAAGGGAATAATTATATACGTAAGTTATAGTTTTAGAATAGCTTAAACATGTACATATGACAGGTCATTTTTTTCTTATGGTAACTAAATAGAAATTTTATTTAAATTAGATTAAGTCAATTATTGTAACCAGTCTATAAAGTCTGGATAAAAATATTTATCATCCTAAAAATAATTGAAAGGGACTAAAAATAGATTATGAAATTAGCATAATTCTGCATCCCTAACCTCTGCCCCTCAACACATGTGCAAGTCATCAATAGTGTCTTCAAAATACAAGTATTTCTGATACTTCTTTAGTATCAGAAGACTGTAAGACTATGGGGTGAAGGGACGGGTCATTAGGGATTCGGTAATTTCAATTCTCTTGAAATGTGAACAAATTTGCGTTTATTAAGTAAAGAACACATATTAATGCACACTGGTACTACAAGACATCTTAATGGTTGAATTTTAATAAATATTTACATGTGTTCATATTACAGAAGTTGTAGCATTGTTAAATCATTCCAAAAAAATTATATTACTAAAACCACTCACCTTCTCCAATTTTCTCTATTTTGGTATAATCTTCCATAGTTAGGCAATGGGTATGGCAGATCCTAAAATGAAGGAAAAACTGACTTAATTACATGCCACTAACTTGAGTAGTTTTAAGCATTACACTATATGTAAAGCATTTTCCACTGTGCCTACTGCAGTACATCAGTATTCCATAAATATTAACTACATTCAAACAATATTTACAAGGGTAAGAACTCCTACAATAACTTTCCATCCTTCTTGACTCCTGAGACACTGGAAACATGTGTATGTTCTATACTAGTGTAGTATTTATTTAGCTTCTTCCAATCAAAATAACCCTCAAATTCAGATATCAACTTGTCTATTCTTTCCAAAGAAAAACCAGAATTATGTTCCCTTGTTGTGACACGAGTACCTGAGTGTGCGAAAGTTATACCCAAATATTTCAACAAATTTATACCGCTTTATGATATTCCTAATTTTTTTCAAAACACTATTTTTTATAGTTATAAGGAGAGAACTAAAATGTGTTCAGACTGTTCATTAGGAAAATTTTGTTTAAAGCGGCAAAAATATTTTAAGTGTTTCCAGTTGCCCACGTGACAATTTTAATCTTTTTTTCCTCTGCTTGCAGAGGTCACAAACATGCTCAAGACTTTCAAGGTACTTTTTCCAAGAGTCGGAAATATCACTTAAGCACCCTAAAACAAAAGAATGAAAAGTGCAATTCCACAGATAAAATTCTAATTATAGCCTACACAATGTCAAGGACTAAGCAGAAAAACTGTATACCTGAATCACAATGAATGGGTTCAAAAAAAAAAAAAAAAACAGAAGTTCAGGACTTCCTCTGAAGTTTGCCAATGAAACGTCAGAACTCCAGGCATAATTACCTACATTTTTCTAACACCCATCACTGATGATAAAATCATGTATAAAGCCCGCTCTGAACAGACCTTTAAGTTCTATTTCCCACATTCATCTTCAAAGAAAAAATTAATCCAGAAAGAAGCAGAGATATATCTTTTTAAATGAAAAAAACTGCACTACACTGCTCATGAGTGCTAAGTGCCTGGGCTGAGTGTTCTTAACAGCTCCAGGTGGGCCGGGGCCGGGGCCGTGGGCAGAGGAAGCCCCAGAAGGCCCACGAGTTCCGGGATCGGTTGCTCAGGGCAGCCTCGCTTTAGGAATCTGCGCTTGTACCTGGCCCAGGTGCGGTCCCGCTTTCCCACCTCCGAGGCGGGATGGGAGGGCGCTCAGGGGCCGGGCCCAGGAAGGAGCCTGCCACTCCGCTGGCGCTCAGTGTGGGGGAGCGGATTTTGCTTCAATCAAGACCCGAAAGCCTCCTAAGGCAGTTCCTGAGAACAGCCGACCTCAACTCACGACTGCAACCCCGAACCCCCACCCCCACCCCCACGCCGCCTAACCCCGCCAGGCTGGGCTCCCATAGCCTCCCTCTAAAGCCGGCCCAGTGTGGCTCACACGCCCAGTCCCAGGCAAAGGCCCTGCCCACCCCACCCCGAGGCCCAGCCTGGCCCCGCGCAGGTCCCTGCTCTCCAGTCCGGCCTTCTTAGAGAACCCCGTTCCTCAATACTCGCCCTCCGAGGTCCCCGGGCCGCCCGCTAGACACGACCCTGACCCCAGCCACTGTACCCGGCTTATTATCCCGCGGCGGTCGCAGCAGCAGCTACCACAACTACGTCGTTCTCCGCTCAACTTCCAAGAGCCAGCTTTGAAGCCAAGTGCGAGCAGTTTCAAACTCACCGCGCTAAAGGGCCCCGGAACCACCAATCGGGTAGCCCGTAGACTTTCAAAGCAGCCAATCAGAACCCAGCTGCGCTAGGCTGGCCTTCCCGGGTGTCTAGAGCGCGAAAGAAAGAGGAAAGGGCGGCTAGAGAAAAAGCAGGAGGGCGGGCGCCAACTGAGTGCGAGCGCAAGCGCTCACCTCCAGCCGGGAGAGTGTCGTCCTACTGTTTCTCGTCAGCGGAGCAGGAATCTACTGTTCGCTCCGTTCTTCTTTTAAAGTTTTTCTCCCAGCATTGGCACAGTTCAAATTTGTTATACTCAAAATAGCTCATCAAAAAGGTGATATTGGGTTTACATCGAGATTCCATTACTTTAACTTCTAATAGTTAGGGTTAGGAGTGTATAGTTATGTTTTTCTAAATGCGTGATTTGCGGGCCGGCTCCAAGAAGCACCTTTCAGTGACCTTAAGAAGGAAATGGAAAACTCAAAAGACCGCCTCAAAACTGTAAAGGAAAATTTATTATTTATATCGCTGTGCTTTGTTTCTACCTCATTTTTGAATTTAATATTAAATTATTTTATTATTTACATTTTGTTTATTATGCAATTAAAAACATTTGAAATGTAAATTTTAAAATATTTTCACACCAGAATTTTAAATATATAGAGAGAGGCATGTATTTAGAGACTGGGTCTCATTATGTTATGCATGCTGGCCTCCAACTCATGGGCTCGAGCAATCGGCCCCAGCCTCCAGGGTAGCTGTGACTACAGGCACCCGCCACCATGCCCGGCTTAAATATTATTAAAACACAAAAATTCACAATTCTATGAGGGGAGAAAAAGAGGTTTAAATTATGCTTTAAATAATCCAGTGTCAAAAACTCTGTCTTCATTGCCATCCACAATATCCTTAAGACAGATTTCTGCATTTAATGCAGTTAATTTTTTTCTTGTTCTTTCCTTCTCTCTCTTTCTTACTTTTTTTTTTTTTTTTTTTTTTGCATGTTGTTTGCAGAGACGGTGTCTCCTTATGTTGCTCTAGCTGGTCTCCAACTCCTAGGCTCCTGCCTTGGCCTCCCAAAGTGCTGGGATTACAGGTGTGAGCCACCAGCCCAACCTAAACACCATTCTAAAATCTTTTTAAAATAAACAAATAGAACCGTAAAACAGAGCTAGAGATAATAAAAGTCCATTTTAAGGATTTCTGGTTGCATTGATCCTAACAGGACATAGAACAAAGATTGATTACCACATACACCACAAGTATGTATTAGAAGACCCAAATTAGGATATGGAATGGAACTTCCTTACCCTTGTGATATAGAACATATCACATGCATTTAAGTGTTTAATACCTTTTAACACAATGAGCTATATCTATCATCTGGTATTATGCATTGCATCTGGCTCAACCTTGACAATTTTTGTTCCTAGCTGATAGAGGCAGAGCATTTGGGATTCACGGTATAGGTAGGAATTTAAGAACTCCTACTGGAGCCTAATCACTTTTAAAACTTATGTTTAAAATCCAAACTTCATTTTTTAAATGAAAACTGACTGCCCCAGAGAAATGCTCTAGGGAACCAGGCTGTTCTGTGCAGTTTACGGTACTAGTTTTAATGAATTTTAATATATCTTTCTCTTTGAGAGGCTTAAGCAAGGAATTCAACTTCTATATCATCTAAAAACGGCAACTAATTAATTATATCCATTTTACCTTCAACATAAAGAAGACCACAAGCTTCCACAGCTGTGACGCTAGGTGTATCAATTTAATTCAATCATCTTTCTTTATAAAGTTTCAGAGGTTATTGTAAATCCATGCTATCATCTTGGCAAATACAATTTATTACCCTTTGGGCCAACTTCCATGTAGTGTCTCTAAAGTGCAACACTGTGCTTCATAGACACAAAAATGAGTAAGATACAGTTACCGCTGGAGGTGTGGAGGGTAGGGGAGCACAATGATTATTGAAAATTCACTTCTGGTACTTACCTTGTAACTTATGTTATAGGGCGATGTGAGAACCTGGAGGAGGAAACTGCTAATGCTATCAGTTTGAACAAAGGCTGGGGAAAGAATTGTGGAGTGGGCCTTCCAAACAGAGGAAATTGTATGAGTAAAGCACAGAGGCCAGAAAGTCAACCTAAGTAATTCAGCGTGCCCCCTCCCATAGTAGAATGCAGGAAGTGCTGCACCCTGTGATGTTGAAGTCAGAGAAGGGAGTCTGCAGTCAGACTCCTGATGAGCCCTGAACAATGTTCCGAAAGATTTGAGGAGGAGAGGTACACACAGCCTTGGAATCGTATTTTAGGAAAACGACCATAGAGGTGGTATAAAAAAAAAAAAATACTGAAGAGGAGAGCAGGGGAAGGTATGTGCTCTGAAAAACTTCACATTTGTATTTTGGTAAACTCCATTTTGGAAGGAAAAGAAAAGATCAGTTGGTATTGCACATAAGTATTTTTGGTTTTGTTTCTTACCTTTTTTTTTTTTTTTTTGAGACAGAGTCTCGCTCTGCCCCCAGGCTGGAGTGCAGTGGCCGGATCTCAGCTCACTGCAAGCTCCACCTCCCGGGTTCACGCCATTCTCCTGCCTCAGCCTCCCCAGTAGCTGGGACTACAGGCGCCCGCCACCTCGCCCGGCTAATTTTTTTGTATTTTTAGTAGAGACGGGGTTTCACCGTGTTAGCCAGGATGGTTTTTATCTCCTGACCTCATGATCCGCCCGTCTCGACCTCCCAAAGTGCTGGGATTACAGGCTTGAGCCACCGCGCCCGGCCTTGTTTCTTATCTTTAAGTATTGCTATGGCCGAAGAGCTTGGTAGCTCTCACTCTGCCATGTGAGGTTAGAATAAGGCACCTGTCGGTGAGGAAGAGAGCCCTTGCCAGAACCTGATGTTGCCTGCCCTCTGAACTTGCACACCGAACCTCCAGAACTAAGGAAAAATAAAATTTTGTTGTTTAAGCCACCTAGTCTATGGCATTTTGTTATGGCAGCCCCAGTCAAGACAAGTGTTTTTTTTAGATAAGAAAAATTGGAGAACATTTACTTGAAAATACACCTCAGGGCCGGGTGCGGTGTCTCACGCCTGTAATCCCAGCACTTTGGGAGGCCAAGGTGGGTGGATCACATTGTCAGGAGATGGAGACCATCCTGACCAACGTGGTGAAAACCGATCTCTATACTAAAAATACAAAAATTAGCTGGGTGTGGTGGCATGTGCCTGTAATCCCAGGTACTAGGGAGGCTGAGGCAGGAGAATCGCTTGAACCAGGGAAGCAGAGGTTGCAGTGAGCCAAGATGGCACCATTGCACTCCAGCCTAGCGACAGAGTGACACTCCATCTCAAAAAAAAAAAAGAAAAGGAAAAAAAGAAAGAAAAAGAAGATACACATCGGGAAGGAAGTGGAAGAAACTAATAAAAATGTGCCCTCTGTGGAACACAAGAGTGACCTGGCACAGAGGTGGAAAGGAGAGTTTTGTATCTTTTGAATGTTGAGCCATGTGAATGTACTACCCTAGCCCAAAAATGAATGAATAAATAAATGAATGAATGAATCAGTCTTGCCAAGGCCTCCATTGCTACTGGATAAAAATTGTAAAAATTGGCCGGACGCAGTGGCTCACACTTGTAATCCCAGCACTTTGGGAGGCCAAGGTGGAGGATCCCTTGAGGCCAGGAGTTTGAGGCCAGCCTGGGCAACATAGTAAGACTTTGTCTCTACACAAATACATAAAAAGAAAAAAAAGTGTAAAAGTTGCTGCAAAATATATGCAAAAGAAGAAGATTGATCTTTCTTCATGTTAAATCAGAAAGGAAAGTGATAGAAAATCCAAGATGTAGAGATTCAGGTCTTTTCACCACAAGCGAAAATACTGAACTATCGTTGCTATGACAGAGTTGGGCATTTCCTGATTACAAAAGTAATGTGATTTTTCTGTAAATTTTAAAAAATAATCCAAAGGGTAAAATACAGATAATAAAAGTTTGTCATATATAACCTCCATACCCCCTATCTTCCTTCCCCCCCAAAAAAGAGAAAGAGATCACTCTAAACCTCTTGGTAGTTGTAATTTAAATGCATACATGTCAACCCACCTTAATCTCTCATTGGAATTTTAGAAACTGGGCATGGTGTAGGGAGAAGAGATTCATACATCAATCTTGGGACTATTGAGGATCAAGGGTAACAGGTGAGTAGCTGTGGATCTTCCACCTAGGTGGGGTGCAAATGTTTACAATGCAATATGGTGGAAGACTGCTGTGTGCAGGACATAGGGGAGAGGGCATCAGGCAAGGCTTCATAGCAAAGGTGACTGAACTGAGTCTTAAGGAATGAAAAGAATTTGCCAAGAAGACTAATGAATGTGGAGAGCTTCTTGATCCATTGACAAGAAAGACCAATGTGAGTTTGCAGACTGAAATTAATTCAGTACACTGGAACATAAACAGAGTCTGGGGGCTGAGCAACAGTCTTAAACATTAGGCTAGGGAGTTAAATAATATCTATACCTTGAAGGTAATGTTCAAGGTCATGCTAAAAGATTTGGATTAGAGGTTGGACTTGAAAAAAAAATGTGAACAAGGCAGTGACATGGTCATAAGTGGGAGTTAGGAGGGAAAAGTCATGAGGAGGACTGGTGACACAGCATCAGAGCCAGCAGACAATGAAGGGCTCTGCAACAGTCCCAGCAGATGTGGAACATGGGGAGATGGCAGTCAGTTGCCTCAAGAGGAAGAAATGACGATGATATATTTTTAGGAGCTGGGACTGGGTTAAACAAGGGAGAAGGAGTCATCAGGAATGACTTGGGTGTGTGGCTTTGCAACAGGCTGAGGGTCCTGCCGTTCTGGAGAGATGCTAAGGGGCAGCTATGGGGCATGGAGCATCACTTTGGGCATATTGATAGTGAAGTGCTGTGGGACATCCGTATGGCTGGATATGGCCAAGTGTAGGTGTAGGTTCCATGCAGCCTGAAGTGTGTATCACTTGGGGATTGCTATGATTTGAAGGTGTGTGCTCCTCTGAAATGCATATGTTAGAACTTAAACCCCAAGGTGATGGTATTAAGAGGTTTGGCCTTTGGGAGGTGATTATTAAAACCTGAGGGCTTTTTCCTCATTAATAGGATTAATGCCCTTATGATAGATGTTGCAGAGAGCTGCTGGTATCTTTCCATTTCTTCTGCTGTGTGAGAACCCAGAGCCCATTCTTTTTGCCCTTCTGCCATGTGAGGACACAGCAAGATGGCACCATCTTGGAAACAGACAGCAGGCCTCACCAGACAGCAAATCTGCTGGTGCCTTGGTCTTGCACTTCCCAGTCTCCAGAACTGTGATACATAGTTTATAAGTTACTCAGTCTATGGCATTTTGTTATAGCAGCAGGAACAAACTTAGAAAAGGGATCCCTTTTAAGAAAAGGAATCCAAAATTAAGTGTGAGGGAGAATATGTATTGAGAATAATATAGAATTTTTTATTATTCTATAACAAAAATATAGAATTTTTTAAGTTGTAAAATCATATAAAATCACAAAATCCACAAATTATATTTTTATTAATTAGTTGATACATCTTTATAATGCCTTTTGTCCTACTTTTTTAAGCTTCATTTTTTAGAATCATATTTTAACTGTTTCGTTATCTACTCACCTTACAAGCTCCTTCATCTTTGTTTTTTTGTGACGCAACGTTACAATATTTTCTATATAGAGAAAAAAGATAATTTAGTCTTTCCTCTAGCATGGTTAATCCAAACTGGTTTTGAATGATTGATCATTTCAAAAAAGTTTCTTTGGCTTCCTATCTCATTATTGGTTATATCATGTAAATTTTTAGAATTTCTGTCCAATTTGAGGAAACACTTATTTCACATCTTAGCTGTTTGTACTGCTGCTCTAAGTGAGTGCCCTACAAATGCAAGAGTTATGGTAATCCTAATTTGTTGATTCCAAATATTCCAGATTCCAAAAATTATCTTATGTTTTCATAATTGTTTATCGTATATTAATGAGTGTATTTCTGACACAAGAGAAGTTCAGTTTATACGAAGTAATGATGAAAATCAAAGTCCTGTCTGCTTATAATTTTATACATCTAAGTTTCTTTCTTTCTTTGTTTTTGGACAGGGTCTTGCTCTGTCGCTCAGACTGCAGTGCAGTGGTACAATCATGGCTCACTATAACCACGAACTCCTGAGCTCAAGTGATCTTCTGCCTCAGCCTCTTGAATAGCTGGGACTACAGGCACATGCCACCACACCTTGCTAATTTTTTGTTATTGGTGGTGGTGGTGTTGAGATAGGATCTCATTTTGTTGCCCTGACTGGTCTGAAACTCCTGGGCTTAAGCAGTCCTCCCACCTCAGCTTCCCAAAGTGTTAGAATTAACAGGCATGAGCCACCAGGCCCAGCCATATGTGATAATTGAAAGAACTTTCCACAGGTTAGCTTCTCCTCTGTTACCCACTACTTACTTACTTCTGGTTCAGTTAAGATCTTTTACCCTACACCTTCACTTCCAGATGCCAAGAGAGTTTTCAGAGCAGGTGGAAAGAGTTTCCTGGGAGCTGGGCCTACATTAGGACTGCTGGCAATAACTTGGAAGTGCTGTGGATAAACAACTGGATACCATTAATTCCAATCTAAAGTATGTCTTAGTCCACTTGGGCTGCTATGACAAAATGCCATAGACTGGGTTGCTATATACAACAGAAATTTATTTCTCACAGTTCTGGAGGCTGGGAAGTCCAAGATCAGGGCTCTGGTAGGTCCAGTGTATAGTGAGGGCCTATTTTGCATAGACAGCTCTTTTCACTTGAACCTTACATGGTAGAGGGGGCAAGGGCTCTCTCTCAGGCCTCTTTTAGGGTCCCTTCTCATGAGCTAATCACTTCCCAAAGACCCCCCTCCCAATATCATTACCTTGAGGATGAGAATTTCAACTATGAATTTTGAGGAGACATAAACATTTAGGTCACAGCAATATATCCTCAACTCAACTTCCCCTGAGCTGAACCCCAAAAATGTTCATAGTCACTCAGTGCCATTGAAGAGGTGGGGAAATGTAACTGATAGAGAATTGAAGTGGAAACAAACAGAAGCCTTAATAAATTGCAGTTAAAATATCTTACTGTATACATTTTACAAAAACATGACTACATGAGCATGTTGCTAAGTGTACCTCTCAGAGCCATGAGAGGGACACTTAAGCTTCATTAGAATCATGGTCCATCTAACTCTGAAACCTGTGGACAATTTTATATATAGTTGAAGCTGAGAGAAATGTCATTGTAGTTGAATTGCTTAGGTATTTTTTATATTTTTTATGGATTCCTGATGTCCCTTAAACTTTATCACAATACTACTTATGCCTAAGATAGGCCTTTCTTCCAGGACTAAAAATGCAGAGTGAAAAGTGGTTCTTTAAGTTTTTATCTTTATAAAGTCATCCCACTGAACAAAGGCAATTGATTTTGCCTTTGCCTAAACAAAGGATTATGATTAGATCTCTAATCAGCAAGTTAAGGAATTCATATAAAATCTCATTTTCTAATGGTGTTAAACAAATGAAGTTCTAATTTAACTCACTATTCTGTCATCTGAAATGAAACAGGCCCGAAGATTTAACATCATGAAATACTCTAGTTCATTTTAAATGTTTACTATAATTAACAAATTTCAAAGAGCAAAGCTACAATGACATTTCTCTTAATGCTAAAATGATCTGGAACATAATGTATTCTTTCCTCAAAAATGAGACAAGCACTTCAGAGTGTGGTAGTGCCTGAGGACCTCCTTATGAACATCCCTTATGTGGCTCTGTGCTGTGCATCATTTTATAGCAGGGATGTGCTGCTGAAGTACAACACATGGCACTATACAAAAGTTCCAAACTATGTCAGTTCCACTCACCAAATACGGAGTGTCTTCTGTTTGCCTGGAATTATCTGAGGACCATTAAAGATACAAAGATGAACTAGACTACCGGTTCTTTTTAATTTTTTTTTTTAATTTCCATAGGTTATTGGGGAACAGGTGGTGTTTGGTTACATGAGTAAATTCTTTAGTGGTGATTTGTGAGATTTTGGAGGTTGAGAGAAGGAGCCGAGATAAGAAATAGTGCAACAAATGATTATACTTCCTTTACCCTGATTATCTTCCCTCAGCTGGGTTTTTGAACCAAGTGCAGTGGGGATACAAAGAAAAGAGGTCACATCCAGATGGGACAAAAAGGAAAAGTTTTCATCTGCTGTATCAACAACATTTGATAACATTATTTGAGCCTTTCCCATGCCGCAAACAGTAGCTTAAATAATGGCTACAGAAACAAGATAAAGATACAAGGTGGCCCTTCCATGCTTCAGAATCTAGGTGGGGAGACATACACACAAAAAAATAATTTAAAGAGAAAAATCAACTTGTTCTTAAACAAGACAAAACCAAAACTTCTTCTTAACCCTGGAATCATATTTTCTTTCTACAGCCAATCCCTAAACCAGAGACTCAAAAGGCATGTTGGCTGTGCCATCATGACAAAGGGCCCTTCTAAAATGGGTATGCCGTCATGGTGGTTCAAAGCTCAGATCTAGAGACCACCTGGACTAAAATCTTTTTAACTCCTGGCTCCTGCCTTACCTCATCTGTAACTCTGGGCAATAATTTCATTTCTCTGTGCCTTCTCCACTCAAGTGTTGATAATAATAGTACCCAGTTGTAATGCTTTGATCATAAAATGAGTTATCCATATAACATTTACTTAGATCAGTGCTTAGCCTGAGGTAAGCTCTTCACACATGATTTCTTTTTCTTAATCTTGTTGATTACTATTTATTCTTACAAAAATAGCTCATGTAGTGGGTACTGGAACAGAAAGTTGCATACATTGGTATGGGGTCACAGGAGAAAGGAAAATAACTCTTGGGAAGGCAGATAATCTTCATTAATGATGTGATCCCTGCAGTGGGTTTGGAAGGAAAGATGATGCTATCCTTTTAAATGGGAATGAGGGAGAGTGGGACTGGATTAAACATCCATGTAAGGGGAATAGCATATTCAACAGTGCCTATGCAGTGTCATAAAGGCACCTGGCTTGCTTGGGACTGATGAAAGGAGCTTGTTACAGTTGAATAGAGTGCATATGAAATAATTCTTGAAAGATAAGCACAACTTTGGCAAGTAGAGATGGAAGAAGGAAGTCAGTGGGGTGGAGACGACCAGGTGGGTGGCATTCTAGGCAGAAAGAGGGAAACATGGGGAGGGGTGAGAGAACATCCAGAAGTGGGATTTGTCTGGAGGGTAGGGTGGGTACAGGGGGTGAAGGGCTTAGAGGAATGGAAGGAGAGTTGGATTCACATTGTGAAGAGCTCTGGAAACCACCATGGGGGGTTTACCAGGAGCACTTCAAGCAATCCAATGGAAAGAATGGAAGGTTCTTTTTGTTTGATTGAGCAGGGACATGATAGAATCACATTTTCCCTTTGTACAGATTAATCTGACAGTACTTTCAGAAAAGATTAGTGTGGGAAGAGAGAGGAGCAGGAATGCCATTTAAAAGACAATTCTCTCTAGGAGTTCATAACATCTAAGTCTGGGACCAACTCTATAAAGCTAGAATCAATAAATTTGTGTGTGTGTGTGTGTGTGTGTGTGTGTGTGTGTGTTTAATCCAGAGGCTATGCCATAAGGATATTATGACTGTGATTCCACTAGAGGGTAGTAGAGACAAATTGGTAAAATAGGCTGCTATTTTTCCCTACCTGCTACAGGCCAACCATTTTCTTGTCTATATTTTATATTGGTTGCAAGTTTAATTTAGTTACTCCATGGCTAAGAAAAATATGACAAGTACATTTAGTGCGTTATAGCTCTAGACAGTTTAGTAAGTTCAAGGTATCAATTTTTAGAAGACAATAAAACTGGATTGACAAAATCAGAAAACTGGATGGTCTTTAGCCTTTTTACAATAACTGATATCTCATTATGACATTGAACTGAAAACCTTCTTTTAAATTGAATGCTGAAAATTACATCCAAATATCTTGCTGATTATATTAAAAAAAAGATTGGTAAAAATTAATTCTGGTGTGCGCTCTTAGTTAAGTAATTTAAGTTGAGAAGGCATTTCTTTGGTATACTCATCTACAGATAATATCCTAAAATAGATACTGCTATATTGTATACATTGCTATATTTTAGCACACACACATACACATATACTTTTGGAAAGTAATAAGCAATAAAGATCTATAATACATATATTGTTTTGTTTTTCAACTTGTATTTACTGTTAATTTATCATGAGGAAATAATTCTATATGAATAAAACCACATACTTGAAAAAGTTCATTATAGCATTTTCTAAATTAACAAAAATTTAGAGGCAACCTAGACTCTAATAGGGAAATGGTTAAATAGGAAAATTAGGGTACTTTTCTTAATCAAATACCACATACACAGACATCCATACTGTGATAGCAAGTTTATAAAAGCAAGAACTTATACTAAAATAAGTAGATACAGAATTGTTCACTTAGTGTTATGGGATGTGTCATCATTTAAAAACACTTCTTCTATGAGATGTATCATCATTTAAAAACACTTCTTCTAACTAGTTTTATGTTATTTTTATAATGACCACACACAAAAAGGTTAATATAATGTCAATAATATTTTACTTACAATTTCAAGACGTTGTCACTTAGTTAACACCTTACAACTTTTCAGTCCAAAGATCACTATGATATATTAACACTTTAATCTGAGTAACTCTCTTTGATTACTTCATTTTTTTTTTTTTTTAGACAAAGTCTCACTTAATTGGCAGGTTGGAGTGCAGTGGCGTGATCTCAGCTCACTGCAACCTCTGCCTCCCAGATTCAAGCAATTCTCCTGCCTCAGCCTCCCAAGCAGCTGGGACTACAGGTGTGTGCCACCATGCCCGGCTAATTTTTGTATTTTTTGTAGAGACGGGGTTTCACCATGTTGGCCAGGATGGTCTTGATCTCTTGACCTCGTGATCTGGCCTCCCAAAGTGCTGGGATTACAGGGGTGAGCCACCGTACCCGACCACTTTATATTGTTAAAAGGAAGCAAAGGAAGGAATGAAGGGAGGGATGGAGGAAGGAACTGAGACTCCTAGAATGCATCTGTTATCATATCTACAATGAAATATCTCTGGGGTAAGCTATAGTATTTAAAAAGATTTATTAAGTACCTTCCTCAATAGCTTAAGGAAAGGAGTGCAAAGAGGCCAGCAGAGCAAACAGAATTCTGAAATGGAATTTGTCCATATACCAGAAGTACAATGTATTACCAAATTTTAAATGGGTGTGTCCTACTGCAGGAAGTACAAGCTTCGTAAACTTGTTCAGTCATGAAAACGCTGAAGTTGAACATCCTCTTCCATCTTTAAAAATATAACAGGCCGGGTGTGGTGGCTCATGCCTGTAATCCCAGCACTTTGGGAGGCCAAGGCAGGCGGCTTGAGGCCAGGAGTTCAAGACTAGCATGGCCAACATGGTGAAATCCCAACTCTACAAAAAGTGTAGAAATTAGCCAGGTGTCGTGTGGGCACCTGTAATCCCAGCTACTCAGGAGATTGAGGTAGGAAAATTGCTTGAACACCGGAGGTGGAGGTTGCAGTGAGCTGAGATTGCACCACTGCACTCCAGCCTGGGTAAGAGAGTGAGACTCTGTCTCCAAACAACAACAACAAAAACATAACAAAACTCCAAACTAAAACTAAATTCATCTTCATTCTAATGGCTTCTAAACACTCTCAAAGGCAGTAAGCATAGAATTATAGAATAATAAAATGTCAGAGTTGTTGGAACCTTAGAAATCACCTAATGAAAAGTACCCTAATTTTCCTAATGAAAAGGGAAGAGAGTCTTAAGGAGTGTTACATTCCTTACATTTTTAGAGCAACATGTACTTACTAAATTTGTTTTGTTATTTAAGCTTCTGATAATAGTGTAATTTTGTCAGTAAGTAGGATGTGTGCATGTGTATATGTGTGTGTGTGTGTTTCTGTGTGTAGGTAGGTAGATAGAAAAAGACATCAGTTAAATGTTTCAAGATGGTAATAATAACCATCTTTTATGATATTTAGAATTGTGCCAGGTACTATTCTAAGTACTTTAAATCGACTATCTTTAAAGATGCAATAATTCTGCTGGTGCAGAGCCAGCTTCAGATGAGGAAACTGACATCTCAAGAGTTTAGATAATTTGTGCAGTGCCAGACAGCTAGCAAGGGGCAGAATGGACACTTGAACACAGGATTTTTCCTGATTTCAAAGCCGAGTTTCTCTACCTGCCTGCAATGTTCCACTTATGTGCAATAAAACAAATACATGGCACTCTATTAAGATGATAAATTACTTGAAATATTATTAATATTAATTTTGATATTTAGAAATAACACATTTTGTCCTCTTATACTGTTGTGTCTGAATAATTACATTCTCACCAATATCTCCCTAAATCACAGTAGAAGTGTATCATTTTCTTTAAATAAGAAAGTGATTAGAGAAGGTTGAATCATTGGTTAATAGTAGAGTATTTAAAATAGTTGTTCATTATTCTTGGAACATCACAATCATTAGCTTCAGATGAAATGGATGAGACACTTTAGAACTCATTCTTGCATAGCTATAGGTCCAGGCTAATCACTAGAATTTTCCACTTAAGATACATAGTTGTTTATTTTCACTGCTTTTGTGGGAGTAGGCAGGGGGTGACGTAAGAACACAGAAGTGGACTAATGTAACCCTTGGTTCATGACACATTGTCACCATTGGTGTATTTATGGGCATCCTTATTTATATAATTATTAATTTATAGAAATAATGTAATAAACACCCATGAAACCCTAACCCAACATTAAAACTGGATATGGAACAATAATTTATGTGTGTGTGTGCTCCTCTTTGCATCATCTCATTTGACCACTGCCCAAACCTCAGGTAACTGCTGTCATCTTGACTTATCATTCCTTTGCTTACCTTTTTATTTAGTTTTGTCTTATCTGTATAGTTTTAAGAATGTAGAGTCTTAAGAAGTCCCCTCAAATTTTATTTAAAATTTTTTAAACCTGAAAATAGTTGAGAGTAGTAGCAATAAAACTCATACACCCTTACCCTGGATTCCCCAATTATCATTTGACCAAATTTGATTTTTCTTCTCTCCTCTCCTCTCCTCTTCTTTTTCTCTTCTCTCTTCTGTCATTCTTCTTCCTTCCTCTTCCTCCTCCCCCTTCTTCACCTTCTCTTTGTCTTTCTTTGTTCTCATCTTATTCTTCTTTTCTCTATTCCCACTTCCTGAACCATTTTGAAGTAAATTACAGACATCATGGCTTCCTCAAATGATCCACTTGCATTTCTTGAAAATGATGTTTTCCTATATAACCAAACACCGTTATCAAAACCTAAGGAAAGTAACACTAATTCCATAATACTCTCTAATATATTATCCACATTCAAATATCCATAATTTTCCAAAAAGTTTTTTAGAATCTCTTTATTATATCCCTATTTTAATAGTTTTCCATCTTCTGTTTTGGGTTTTGTGAGAATATATTTAAGCTGGTTATTCCAAAACGGTTCCCACGTAGTACATTTATCTGATAATTTCTTCTTGGGGTAATTTAACTTGTTTCAATATCCCTGTATTGCGTACAATATTTTCTGTATTGTATATTGGTCTGGTACATTTGATTAAGTTCAGGTATGCATTTTTGGTAAGGATACTTAATAGCGAAGTCATGCATTTCACACTGTATTCTGTCGAGAGGGACATGATTCAGGTGGCCCACTTCACTTAATTGTAACTTTTAATTAAATCTTTTCATTTTAGGCTGGACATGGTGGCTCACACCTATAATCCCAGCATTTTGGGAGATCAAGGAGGGCAGATCACTTGAGCCCAGAAGTTTGAGACCAGCCTGGGCAACATCATTAAGCCCTATCTCTACAAAAAACACAAACAAATTAGCTGGGTGTGGTGGTATGTGCCTATAGTCCCAGCTACTTGAGAGGCCAAGGTGGGAGGATTGCTTGAGCTCAGGAGTTTGAGACTGCAATGAACCATGATCGTGCCACTGCACTCTAGCTTGGATGACAAAGCGAGACACTGTCTCAAATAAAATAAAATTTTTAAATATACATTTTTCCACTTTATAGTTGTGTGCATAAATTCTTTAACACGCTTCCACTCATGAGGTGGATCTTAATTCTTCTCCCTCTAGCCACTATGCCATGAGAACACTTGGGCCATGGTTGGAGTGGCCTTTGGGTGAGAAACTAGTCTCCTTCCAAGAGCCAGCAATGAACTAGTTCTGCTAGTGAATGAGCTTGGAAGTGAATATTGTGCCAATATTTGGTTATTAAGTTATATTTTTCAAGAAATTTTTCCATTAGGTACAATTTTTCAAATTGTTGGTATATCGGTGATAATAGAATTCTCTTATTACATTTTATATCTCCAGCAGGTCTATACATTGTTTTAATTCATGATACTATTTATTTGTGATTTTTCTCCTTTTTCTAGTACAATCTTGCCAGAAGGTTATCTTTGTTTGTTTTTTCTTATTGTTGTTTTTTGAGACAGAGTCTAGCTCTGTTGCCCAGGCTGGAGTGCAGTGGCACTATTTTGGTTCACTGCAACCTCTGCCTCCCAGGTTCAAGCGATTTCGTGTCTCAGCCTCTTGAGTAGCTGGGATTACAGACACATGCCACCACATCTGGCCTGATTATTTTTGAAGAACCAATGTTTGCCTTTGTTAACGTTCTCCATTGTATCTATAATTTTATATTTCGTTAATTTTTGCCTCTATTTGTATTATCTCTTTCCTCCTACACATTAACATTTAGTATCTTGGCTTTCCTAATATAAGTATTAACATCTAAAATATCCCTCATAATGTCATTTTTGCTGTATACTATGAAATTGATATACAGGGTTTTAACTTTTTGAATGTATAGAGACAGTAAAAATAAATGTTTAAGGCTGGGCGCGGTGGCTCAAGCCTGTAATCCCAGCACTTTGGGAGTACAAGACGGGCAGATCATGAGGTCAGGAGATCGAGACCATCCTGGCTAACACAGTGAAACCCCGTCTCTACTAAAAGAATACAAAAAACGAGCTGGGCGAGGTGGCGGGCACCTGTAGTCCCAGCTACTTGGGAGGCTGAGGCAGGAGAATGGCGTAAACCCGGGAGGCGGGACTTGCAGTGAGCTGAGATCCGGCCACTGCACTCTAGCCTGGGCGACAGAGCGAGACACCGTCTCAAAAAATAAATAAATAAATAAATAAATAAATAAATGTTTAAATATCATTGTCTGCTAATTCTGACATCTGTATCAGTTCATCTTCCTTCTTAGTTGATTTTTCTCTTCATTATTGGTTGTATTTTTCTGCTTCTTTGCATGCCTGTAATTTCTGTTTCTTTGCATGCAGTAATTTTTACTGCATCAGCCTTTACTTTTACCTTGTTGGGGACTGGATCCTTTTGTATTGCTATAAATATATCTGAACTTTGTTCTGAGGTGCAGATTAAGCTCCTTGGAAACATTCTGATCCTTTCCAGTCCTGCTTTTATGATTTGTGATAGAACAAATAGATAGAACCAGAGCTGTGTTTAGTCTAGAGCTAATTATTCCCCATGTCTGAGGCAAGACCCTCCTGGTTACTCTTTTGGTTTTCCCAGAAATTATGAGTTTTTCTACTCTGGTAGGCAGAGGTAGGCACTGTTCCTGGCCTTGAGTGAGTAGCAGGTACTAATCCCTTTAATCTTTTGGGGTGGCTGTAAGGGAGGAGACCGCCCGTCATATTGTCGTATGCCCAATTTCTGCCTCCAAAGAAAGAAAAAGTAAAAACTGAAAGGCAAAAATGAAATCCACAAGCAGACAGCCCGGTGCCACACCCTGGGCCTGGTAGTTAAAGATCGACCCCTGACCTAATTGGTTATGTTATCTATAGATTACACACATTGTATAGAAATGCACTGTGAAAATCCCTATCTTGTTTTGTTACGATCTGATTACTGGTGCATGCGGCCCCCCGTCACATACCCACTGCTTGCTCAATCGATCACGACCCTCTCACGTGGACCCCCTTAGAGTTGTGAGCCCTCAAGTGGGACAGGAATTGCTCACTCGGAGAGCTCGGCTCTTGAGACAGAAGTCTTGCTGATGCCCCCAGCTGAATAAACCCCTTCCTTCTTTAACTTGGTGCCTGAGGAGTTTTGTCTGCGGCTAGTCCTGCTACATTTCTTGGTTCCCTGACTGGGAAGCGAGGTGAATGGTGGATGGTCGAGGCAGCTCCTAGGGGCTTAAGCCTGCCCTGCGGAACATCCCCGCGGGGGACTCCGACCAGCCCAAGCGATGCAGATCCTGAGAGTGCTCCCGGGTAGGCATTTGCCCTGGTAGGACGCCTCGCCAGAGCGGTGTGTGGCAGGCCCCCGTGGAGGATCAACACAGTGGCTGAACACCAGGAAGGAACGGGCACTTGGAGTCTGGACGTCTTGGTAAGACTAGTCTTTGAAACTTGCCCACTCGGTTTGAGTGGAGGAGTAGCCTGATCACCCATGGTGTGCCTTTAGTTTTGGTTTTGGTTTTGGTTTTGACCTGGTTTGAATTGCTTGACAGGATTGGTCTTGGGAACTTGCCTACTCCATTTGAGTGGAAGCATGGCCTAATCACCCATAGTGTACCTGTACCAGCACTTTGGTTTTTGTTTTTGATTTGGATTGCTTAATACTTTGGTTCTGGTTTTGATCTGGCTTGGATTTCTGGATACTCTGATTCTGGTTTCGATTTTGGTTTGATGCAAACTGCAAAAGTGTGTGTGTGCCCTTTTTACCCGTTCTTTGTTTTGTGGTGTGCGTGTGGTGCAAGCATGGTGTTTTGTCTCAAAGAAGCATGGGTCAGGCACAAATAAGCCCACCCTACTAGGAACTATGTTGAAAATTTTCAAAAAAAAGAATTTAAGGGAGACTATGGAGTACTATGACACCAGGAAAACTTAAAACTTTTTGTGAGATAGACTGGCCAGCATTAGAGGTAGGCTGGCCAGTAGAAGGAAGCCTGGACAGGTCCCTTGTTTCAAAGGTATAGCACAAGGTAACCTGTAAGCCTGGGAACCCAGACCAATTCCAGTACATAGACCCTTGGTTACAGCTGGTTTTAGACACCCCACTCCCAACACACAGTGGTTGAGAGAACAGTAGCATAAGTGCCCGGCAGAGGCAAGGAAAGACCAGCAGAAAGAGAGAAAGGAAAGAGACAAAGAGGAAAAGAGGCAAAGAGAGAGGAAGAGACAGACAAAGAGTTAAGGAGAGAGAGAGAGAAAGAGAGAGGCAGAGAGAGAGAAGAGACAGAGGCAAAAGGAAAGTCAAAGAGAGAGAGACAAAAAGAGAGAAAGAAAGAGAGAGATACACAAGTAGTTAAGAAAAAAAAGTGTACCCTATTCCTTTAAAAGCCAAGGTAAATTTAAAACCTGTAATTGATAATTGAAGGTATTCTCTGTAACCCTATAACACTCCAATACCACTTTGTTGTCAGTGTAAACAAGGGCATATCCCGAAAGCACTGAGGCCTTCCTATCAAAAATCCTTAACCCAGTAACACATGGATGTCCCAAATGCATTCAATCTGTAGCGGCAACTGCTTTGCTAACAACAACAACAACAACAAAGTAAAAAAAAATAACTTTTAGAGTAAATCTCATTGTAAGCACACCTCACCAGTTCCGAAGTATCCAAAAAAAAAAAAAAAAAGAAAAGGAAAAAAAAGGGGGATGGAATTTATATAAAACCAGTATTATATTGTAAGTTCTTGTCCTGAAATAAATTAACCGGTTGTTTAAAGAAATAAATATTTGTAATAAGTCAGAAAGTTAAGGCATGTCGAAGAATTGTCTGTGAAAGTCATGAAAGAGAAAAATGTTATAAAAAAGAATTTATGCAAAAAATATTGTATAATTTAAAAGTAACTAGGCCTCCTGAATGTAAAACTATTGAAAAAAAATTTATGTGCAAAGTGTATAAGAAAAGTAAAATATATCTTTGGTAAAAAGATTATAAGGCGACATAAGAATGTACATTTTTACCTACATTAAAAAGTTAAAAAAAGAATTATTGTTTTGAAGGTTTAAGCAAGTTTTAAAATGTTAATTGTAAAGAAAATTCTGTGTGTAAACATATTAGCTAAAGTTAAAGAAGTATCATCCAGTTTTTCTGTGAATTGGACCTTAAAGTAAAAGCATAACAGGTTTTTCTTAAAGCACTAACCTGCTCTTTAGCAAAAATTATAAAAGGTTAAAAAGAGTCTATAAAATCTTACCTCATGGTCAAACATTAAAATTTAGATAAATATGTCTACAAGGTTTTATTAAAATTAGGTTTAACATAATAACACACCAATATAAAATAAAATTTAGCTTATCTGGTATAAAAGTCATATGAGAAGCATTGTTAAATGTAAAATGGTATTTGGCTTTCTTTGGTTTAAAAACTAATAAAAATAGGTGCTAAAGGAAATTTCTCAGTAAAAAGGCACTAAGGACCATCAAGTCCACTGTCAAGGTCCCCACATTTAAAACAAAAGGTCAATTTCTTAAAAATTATATACTTGGTTTATCTTCCACTTTCCTTTCTCTCAAAAACTAAAATTCTTTTAGCAGATACCACCCCTAGAATTTCCAGTAAACCAGCACCAGCCTGAAGATCATGCTCTCATCAACGGGTGGAAAGAAGAAAAGCTCAAGCCAGCCTGGGAAGGACCCTACCTTGTGCTGCTAACCACCAAGACTGCTGTTCGTATAGCACAAAA
>NW_012115444.1:5698053-5768725 GCF_000951035.1 Colobus angolensis palliatus
AAAAAAGAGAAGAAGAAGAAGAAAGGATGGACTCATCACACCCAAGTCAAGAAAGTGCCACCCACTCCAGAGTTGTGGGCCATAGTCCCAGGAGAAAACCCTACCAAACTAAAGCTAAGAAAAATTTAACTCTTTTCATCTATTCTATTACTCCTTCTTCTTTCCTTGTTCTATTGCTGACCATCTGGTTATTAACATAACTAAGTCAAGTTCGCCTCAAACTATTGTATTTAATGCTTGCCTTGTTATACCCTGTAAGAACTTGCCAAGTCAAAGACAGGTTTCTACTTCAGAAAAGTACTTCTCTCCCTCCTGACTCTCCTCAGACTGGGCATTAGCAAACTAAGACCATTTAATCCAGGGAGATTTCAATAAAGACCCCAGTGCCAAACAGGAGTCTTGCCCCCCGATGTAGAGCTTTCATGCCATAGTTGGTCCAACGTTCTGTGGACCACTAAAGAGCAAGGATGGACTGCCCCAACTGGTTTTTGTAATTTCCTAAAATCATACATTCATTTTACTAGAGGATCATAGAAGTTAAAGACTTAAAATAAACTTTAGCGATTAAGACAGGATACCAAGATGCAAATGCCTGGTTAAAATGGATCAAATATTCCATCTGCATGTTAAACAAGCAATTGTTATGCTTGTGCACATGGCAGGCCAGAGGCCCAGACTATCCCCCTTCCACTAAGGTGGTCCTCCAGTCGACCAGGCGTAGGCTGCATGGTAGATCTTTTCCAGGATTCTACAGCCTGGAGTAATAAGTCATGCCAAACTCTCTCTGTTATATCCCAAAGTCCAGCACCCTGTGGGTCAGCCCCCGAGGGCCATCCAGCTTCCGTCTCCCAACATTAAGTTCACTTTGTGTCTCTCACGACAGGGAGGAAATTTAGCATTCCTTGGAGACCTGAAAGGATGCAGTGAGCTTAAGAATTTTCAAGAGCTTATGAATCAGTCAGCCCTTGTTCATCCCCGAGCAGATGTGTGGTGGTATTGTGGTGGACCTTTACTGGACACTCTGCCAAATAACGGAAGTGGCACTTGTACTTTAGTCCAAATGGCTATCCCTTTCACCCTGGGATTTCATCAACCAGAGGGAAAAAAATAAGACATCATAAAGCAAGAGAAGCCCCTTATGGGTCTTTCAACTCTCATGTCTATTTAGACGCAAATGGAGTCCCACTAGGAATACCAGATCAATTTAAAGCTTGAAATCAAATAGCTGCAGGATTTGAGTCAATATTTTGGTGGGTGACAGTTAATTAAAATGTAGATTAGATAAACTAAATCTATTACAATCAACAGCAATGAGCTTTTCATGAGTTAAAAGGAAAACTCATGTCGGCCCCAGCCCTGAGGCTACCTGACCTGACAAAACTCTTTACACTCTATGTGTCAGAAAGAGAAAAAATGGCAGTTGGAGTTTTAACCCAGACTGTGGGGCCCTGGCCAAGGCCAGTGGTCTATCTCTCAAAACAACTAGACAGGGTTTCCAAAGGCTGGTTCCCAGGTCTAAGGGCCCTAGCAGCAAAGGCCCTGTTAGCACAAGAAGCAGATAAACTAACCCTTAAGCAAAACCTGAATATAAAGACCTCCCATGCTGTGGTAACTTTAATGACTACCAAAGGACATCATTGGTTAACAAATGCTAGATTAACCAAGTACCAAAGCTTGCTGTGTGAAAATCCCCACATAACCATTGAAGTTGCAACACCCTAAACCCCACCACCTTGCTCCCGGTATCAGAGAGCCCAGTTGAACATAACTGTGTAGAGGTTTTGGACTCAGTTTATTCTAGCAGGCCCAACCTCCAAGACCATCCTTAAACTTCAGTAGACTGTGAGTGGTACGTGGACGGGAGCAGCTTCACCAACCCCTGCAAAGTGACTCTGAAGAAGACAACAAGCCCTGCTCCAGTCACACCCAGAAGCGGACTGGTCCACACACGGCCGAAGCATGAGGAAACTCATCGTAGGACTCATTGTCCTTAAAATTTGGACCTTTATAGTAAGGACTTTAACTGACCTTCCTCAGACTGAGGACTGCTCCCAGTGTATACATCAAGTCACTGAGGCAGGACGAAAAGTTTCTATGGTCCTGTTATTTTATGGTTATTATAAGTATACTGGAACTCTAAAAAGAACTTGTTTGTATAATGTTATTCTACATAAGATATGTAGCCCAGGAAGTGACCAACCTGATGTGTGTTATGACCCATCTGAGCCTCCCATGACCACAGTTTTTAAAATAAGATTAAGGACTGAGGACTGGCGGGGACTCATAAATGATATGAGTAAAGTGTTAGCCAAAACAGAAGAAAAAGGGATGCCCAAACAAGTCACCTTAAAATTTGATGCCTGTGCTGTCATTAATAGTAGTAAGTTAGGAATAAGGTGTGGTTCTCTTAATTAGAAAAGAGGTTATATGGCAGAAAATAAGTACATCTGTCATAAATTAGGACTGTGTGGAAATAAATGTAAATACTGGTCTTGTGTCATTTAGGCCACTTCAATAAAAAGAAAAATGAAAAGGATCCAGTCCACCTTCAGAAAGGAAAAAATGACCCTTCCTGTATTAAGGGACAATGTAACCCCTTAGAGCTAGTAATAACCAATCCCCTTGATCCTTGCTGGAAAAAAGAGGAATGTGTGACCTTAGGAATTTACGGGGTCAGACTGGATCCTCGAGTAAATATCTTGGTTCGAGAAGTTTACAAACGCTCTCCAGTGTTTCAAACTTTCTATGATGAACTAAATGTGCCAGTACCAGAAATTCCAGGAAAAACAAGAAATTTGTTTTTGCAATTAACAGAGTATGTAGCCCAGTCTCTCAATGTCACTTCATGTTATGTATGTGGAGGAACTGTAAAAGGAGATCAATGGCCGTTGGAAGCCCAAGAATTAGTACGTACAGACCCAGTTCCTGAGGAATTCCCAGCTCAAAAGAATGACTCTGATAATTTCTGGGTCCTAAAAGCCTCAATTATTGGACAGTATTGCATAGCTAGAGAAGGAAAAGGATTCCTTCACCCTGTAGGACAACTTAGTTGTCTGAGATAGAAACTGTATAATGGTACCACAAAAACAGTCACTTGGTGGAGTTCAAATCACACAGAGAGAAATCCATTTAGTGAATTCCCAAAGTTGCAAATCGTGTGGACTCACCCAGGAGTCCCATCGGGAATGGACAGCCCCCACTGGAATATACCGGATATGTGGGCATAGAGTTTACGCCAAATTACCTGACCAGTGGGCAGGTAGTTGTGTTATTGGCACTATTAAACCATCTTTCTTCCTACTGCCCATAAAAACAGGAGAACTCCTGGGCTTCCCGGTCTATGCTTCCCGTGAAAAGAGAAGCATAGCTATAGGAAATTGAAAAAATGATAAATGGCCCCCTGAGAGAATCATACAATATTATAGGCCTGCTACTTAGGCACAAGACATCTCATGGTGATACCAGACCCCCATTTACATGATCAATCGAATCATACCGTTACAAGCTGTCGTAAAAATAATCACTAATAAAACCAGCAGAGCCTTGACTATTCTGGCCCAGCAAGAAACTCAGATGAGAAAGGCTATCTATCAAAATAGATTAGCTCTTGACGACTTGCTAGCAGCTGAAGGAGAGGTCTATAAGAAATTTAACCTTACTAATTGCTGCCTACACATAGATAATCAAGTGCAAGTAGTTGCAGACAGAGATATGACAAAACTGGCACATGCACCCGTGCAAGTGTGGCATGGATTTGATCCTGGGGCCATGTTAGGAGAATGGTTCCCAGCACTAGGAGGATTTAAAACTCTTATAATAAGAGTTTTAATAGTAATAGGAATCTGCTTACTGCTCCCTTGCTTTCTACCTGCATTTCCTCAAATGATAAAAAGCTTCATTGCTACCTTAGTTCACCAAAATGCTTCAGCACAGGTGTACTATATGAATCACTATTGATCTGTCTTGTGAGAAGACATGGGTAGTAAAAATGAAAGTGAGAACTCCCACTATTGAGTGAGAGTCTCAAAGTGGGGGAATAAGGGAGGAGACCACCCCTTATATTGTCTTACGCCCAATTTCTGCCTCCAAAGAAAGAAAAAGTAAAAACTAAAAGGCAGAAATGAAATCCACAAGCAGACAGCCCAGCACCACATCCTGGGCCTGGTAGTTAAAGATCGACCCCTGACCTAACTGACTATGATATCTATAGATTACAGACATTGTATAGAAATGCACTGTGAAAATCCCTATCCTGTTTTGTTCCGATCTAATTATCGGTGCACACAGCCCCCAGTCACGTACCCCCTGCTTGCTCAATCAATCACGACCCTCTCACAAGGACCCCCTTAGAGTTGTGAGCCCTTAAGAAGGACAGGAATTGCTCACTCAGGGAGCTCGGCTCTTTTTTTTTTGAGACGGAGTCTTGCTCTGTAGACCAGGCTGGAGTGCAGTGGCCGGATCTCAGCTCACTGCAAGCTCCGCCTCCCGGGCTCATGCCATTCTCCTGTCTCAGCCTCCCGAGTAGCTGGGACTACAGGCGCCCGCCACCTCGCCCGGCTAGTTTTTTTGTATTTTTTAGTAGAGACGGGGTTTCACCGTGTTAGCCAGGATGGTCTCGATCTCCTGACCTCGTGATCCGCCCGTCTCGGCCTCCCAAAGTGCTGGGATTACAGGCTTGAGCCACCGCACCAAGCTCGGCTCTTGAGACAGGAGTCTTGCTGATGCCCCTGGCCGAATAAACCCCTTCCTTCTTTAACTCAGTGTCTGAGGAGTTTTGTCTGTGGCTCGCCCTGCTACAGCTATATTAGTTAGACTCTTCCAGAGAAACAGAACCAATAGGATGTGTATGTGTGTGTGTGTGTGTGTGTGTGTGTGTGTGTATCACAAGGAATTGGCTCATATAATTATGGAGGCTGAAATGGCTAGGATCTGCAGCCAGCAAAGCTGGAGACACAAAAGAGCCAACAGCATAATTTCCAGTCTGAAAGCCAGAAGGGGGTTCTACAACGAAGAAGAGCTGATGTTTCAGTTTGAGTCCAAAAGCAGAAGACTGATGTTCCAGCTCAGGTAAGAGAAATTCCCTTTTACTCAACCTTTTGTTCTAGCCAGGACTTACACTGATTGGATGAGGCTCAACCTCTCCCTACATCAGGGAGGGCCATCGCCTTTACCCAGACAATCAATTCAGATGTTAATCTCACCCAAAAACACTCTCACAGACATACCTAGAAGAATGTTTAACCAAATATTCGGCACCCCATGGCTCAGTAAAGTGGACACATGAAATTAACCATTACAATGGTTCTTTTCCTGCCCTCTGTAGTTCATTCACCTGAATTCTCAAGGGAGACCAGCTTCACATTTGCAGGGGCTTCTGTGCTTTCCTCCCCAGGACTCTGTCCTGTGAATGCTAGACTTTTTGGTTTGTCTCTCTGGATTCTCAGCTTTGTCTCTTCAACTCAGAGATTTTACTGGCTCTGCCTGGGTCCCCTTCCTGCACCAGGCTGTCTCAAGGCAGTGAACTGGGGCAATCATTGGGCTTACCCCATTTGATTCTCATCTCTCATGGATCACTGTCTTAAACTGCCTGATGTCGAGTGTTTTGAAAAGTATTGTCTCACATATTTTGTCTATCTTATTATTTGCATAATTCTTTGAGGTGGTAGGAAGGGGAATAAATTCAGTACCTGTCACTCCAGGCTTCCAAGCAGAAACACCTATAGTATCCTACATTTTATTTTCAAATTTCCAGTATAATTTTTTTCCTTTAACCCAGGGTTACTTAGAAGTATGTTTTAAAAACTTGTAAATGTTCTTTATTTATCACTTTAAAATTATTTAAATTTAAAACAGAATTTTATATATGTCCATTAAGTTCAGGCTCATTATTTGTATTACTCATATCTCTTTATCACTGTGGAATTTTTCTTTTAATTTTCAATCCTTGTTTGGTTGAAAGCTCTGTTTAACTTCTGACAGCCTCATCTATCAATAGTTAAGACAAATGTGTTGAAATCTCTCAAGATAGTTGAATTTATTAATTTCTACCTGCAGTTGTTCTATCAAATTTTGCTTTATATTTTAAAGAATATTTTATTGTGCAGCTATATATTTAGTATTTCTATAACTTCTTGGTGAATTGAACTTTTAATCATTAAGTAGCAATCATCTTTTTTCTTAATAATGCTTTTGTTCTTAAAGCCTAAATCAGAATTGTCTGATGCAAATATGTGAGGCATATGTGTACTTTCAAATTTTCTTGGAACCATACTATAAAGGTAAAAAGAAACAAGTGAATTCAATTTTAATATTACTTTTTTTTTTTTTTTAATTTTGAGATAGAGTCTCACTCTGTCACCCAGGCTGGAGTGCAATGGCATGATATCGGCTCACTGCAACCTCTGCCTCCCAGGTTCAAGCGATTCTCCTGCCTCAGCCTCCGGAGTAGCTGGGAATACAGGCGTGTGCCACCACGCCTGGCTAATTTTTTTTTTTTGTATTTTTAGTAGAGACGTGTTTTCACCATGTTGGCCAAGCTGGTCTCAAACTTCTGACCTCAGGTAATCTGCCCACCTCGGCCTCCCAAATGCTGGGATTACAGGCATGAGCCACCGTGCCTGGCCAATGATACATTTTATTTAACTCAATATATTCAAAACATTATCACTTAAACAGATAATTAGTTTAATAATAATTAATGAGATGTATATTCTCTATATGTTGTGGTATTTGAAATCTGGTATGTATCGTACACTTAAAGCACATCTCAATTTACACCAGCCTGGAGTGTGGTCAGTGCCTACCTTATTGGACAGTGCAGTTCTACATAGCTGTATCAGCTTACATTTAGTTAATGTTAGTCTGTCACTTTTTTTTCCATCTTGTATTTGAAACTGTATTCTCAAGCTCTGTATCCTTATAAAAGGCACATGCATTATTTTATGGACTCTAAGATAAATATCAAATCTGGCATTGGGAGAACTTTGAAATCAAGATGCATCTTATAATTAATGGAATGTTATAATCTCTGTCAGCTGAGTGGCATTTGTGACATAGTTGTCATTGCCTGTACATGCACAAGCATCATAGTTGTCATGGCCTGTACATGCACAAGCATATCAAAACTTGAAGAATGGGTGTCAGTGGTTTGGCATCAAACTTCAGAAGAGCATAGTGGGACTCTTTTAGCCCCTAAGCTTCAAATGGTTGTGGGAAAGGAGTGGAGAAAGATGTGAATCCAGTATGTTTGGCAACATTCATAAAGCAAGAATAAACAAAATAATTAGCTCTACGTAATTGCAAGGTTGTCTAAAGAGCACAGAACCAATGATTTTTAGTTATTTTATGGATTATTTTAGGAGGTACTGAATTGCCAATGCTCTTGATAACATGAACAATAATAATGAAAAATAAAAAGGTGATTCATGAGAGCTGAGTGGATGTGATGAAATTTTACAAACACTTCAATTAATTTTTTTTTTTGCTTCTATTTTACTTACTTTCTTAAAAAAAAAAAAAAAATAGAGACGAGGTCTCCCTATGTTGCTCAGGCTGATCTCAAACTCCTGACTTCAAGCAGTCCTTCTGCCTCAGCCTCCCAAAGTGCTGGATTACACAGGCGTGAGCCACCAGATCCAGCCCCAGCTTCTATTTCACTTTCTATGCATACATTAGTTATATATGATTATTATATATGTCTAAGTGTATCTAAAAGAACCCTTTAAGCTAGCATAAAATGAAGTTTAACTGGTCAGAAAGCTTTTGTCATAATTAATTGATAGCATTTCTTCTTTTCCCCTTAGATTTACATAATATAAATCTTACATTCTATGACATGTTAGATTTGATGAAGTAAGGTTTCTAGGCCTCAGTTCTGCTTTTATACAATGTGACCATCTCTTTTAATTAGTATGTTTTGTCCACTTAAATTTATTGTAATTATTAATATATGTAACTATTTCTATAATCATAGTTTATTATTTAAATACACAACACTTTTTCAGTGTTCCTTTTTTAGTCCTCTTTTTATATATCTTTCCATTTTGGCAGGTCCTCACATCCCTTAATATATAAAATATTAAATTTGGGGCATTTGTAGATATTTCTCTCTGTCTCCCTCCCTCTACTGCACAGATATATAGTAGGCAGAATCACAGCCTTTCAAAGATAATTATATTCTAATCTCTGGGACCTACGAATATGTCACTTTACATGGCAAAAAAGTCTCTGCAAATGTGATCAAGGTTAAGGACCTTGAGGATAGGGAGAGTGTCCTGAATTATCCAGGTGGGCCCAATCTAATCACAAGCATCTTTAAAAGTAGGAGAGGGGGTCAGAGAGTCAAAGCCAGAGGTGACCATTTTGAAGAAGGATTGGAAAGAATCAAAGTTGCTACTTTGCAAATGGAGAACAGGGCCATGAGCCAAGGAATGGGACAGCCTCTAGAAGCTGGAAAAGGCAAAGAAATGGATTCTCCCCTAAAGCAGGGGGCCCCAACCCGCTGGGCCACACTGTGACCAGTTAGGAACCAGGCTGCACAGCAGGAGGTGAGCGGTGGGGAGACAGCATTACCACCTGAGCTCCACCTCCTGTCAGATCAGCGCTGGCATTAGATTCTCATAGGAGCACAAACCCTATTGTGAACTGTGCATGCAAGGAATCTAGGTTGCATGCTCCTTATGAGACTCTGAGGTGGAATGCTTGAGAATCTTGTGTGGAACCGTTTCATCTCAAAACCAACTCCCTACCCAACTCCATCCATGGAAAAATTGTCTTGCATGAAACCAGTCTCTGGTGCCAAACAGGTTGAGGACTGCTGCCCTAGAATCTCCAGAAAGGAACGATACCATTCTCATTCCTTGATTTCAGCCCAGTAAGACTTGCATTGGACTTGATCCCACAGAACTGAAAGGTAATACACTGGTGGTGTTTTTAAGTCACCAGGTTTGTGTTAATTTGTCACAGTAGTAACAGAAAACTCAGGTAGAAGTTTTAAACACCACAAACTTTACCCAGTATTTGAAGACCTTTACTTCATATATATCTTTCATATTTTCTAGACTTGTCTTTTACTTGAGTGCTTTATCTATAATTGTTCTCAGGGTAGAATTTTGCACGATAAGTTTTTTGAAGTCTTTTATGCTTGAAAATATTTTGCCAGATCCTTATATTTTAGCTGTGTAAAAAATTCTAGGTCCTGATTCATTATTCCCTTTTTTTCTTTTAAGACAGAGTCTCGCTCTGTTGCCAGGCTAGAGTGCAGTGGCACGATCTCGGCTCACGGCAACCTTGGCCTCCCGTGTTCAAGCAATTCTCGTGTGTCAATCAACCTTCAGAGTGGAGGGGATTACTGGCATGCGCCACCATGCCCAGCGAATTTTTTTTGTGTGTGTGTTTTTAGTAGAGATAGGGTTTCACCGTGTTGCCCAGGCTGTTCTTGAACTCCTGGCCTCAAGTGATCTGCCCGCCTTGGCCTCCCAAAGTGCTGGGATTACAGGTGTGAGCCACCACGCTGGCCCCTCATTTTCCTTTTTTTAAAAAACATATCTGCTTTTTTCATAAGCTTTTAGAATTTCTTTTTCATGTGATATTTAAGTTTTTCACTTAGTAGATCCAGGAGAAGTGTTTTTTTCCCCTTATTTCTTTTGTTTTGGGCTTTATAGATAATTTCATTCTAGGTCTTTAATCTTTCTTTAATTTTAGGAGTTTGTCTTCATTATTTCTTTAAATATTTATTCCTCTCTATTTCTCTCTACTTTGGTGACTCTTTTTACCCAGATGTTAACAATCACACTCTTTCTTATCACCTAGCTTTACGTTTTTATTTTCTTTAGCTTTTTTTCTCCTTCTTCCTTTGTTGAAAATTCCTCAGTCTGACCTTCCACTACACTAATTTTCTTTTTTTACTATATGTATTTTTTTCTCTTAATATATGTTTTAAATTTGTTTTGAATTCATGGTCTCTTCTAACACTGCTTCTGAGGAAGTCTGTAATCACTTGCTATTTTTCTTTATAAATAGGTATCTGCTTGTTTTAGCCTGTGACATCCTATGTCCTAGAAGTAGTGCCTGCTTCATTTGCTGGGAAAAGCTAAAGTCCATCCCTGACTAGGTGTTGAAGTGTGAGGAGTCCTGGAGGAGACAGTACCACCAGTCACAGAAAAGCACTCCTCTCTCCATGACTGGCTGGATGAAGCTGCCTTCAGTGGAAATACCGCTTCTACTGAAAGCAGGAATGTATAACTGAGCCCAGGAGTATCAAGGGGGAGGGGTGGGGAAGCAACTGCTTGACTAGTCTGTCCCCACCCACTTTCTCTGCTCTTCACCTGCAAAGTTCTTCTTTGCTACAATCTGATCCAGCATTTCTCCCCAGTCTCCTCAAGTCTTCTAGCTGTTTAATTTAAGAAGATAAGAATGCAAACTATGTGAGCCTGGAGACAGAGACTGTTTATCTTTGCATCCACAGGGACCAGGATAGGTTCTGGCACTTGGTAAGGGTCCAATAAATAATTTTATAGTGCATTTCATCACATGGAGGTAGAAAGATAGAGAAAAGAGACTGGGAAGTGTGAGTCAGGGAGAGAAGGGAAGATGAAGAGAAGTGAGTTCAAGGATACAAACACAGTTGACAGAGGAATGAATTGATAGTAGAGTAGGGTGGCTATAATTAAACAAAAATGTATTGTGCTTGGATGATGGATACCCTAAATATCCTGACTTAATCACTATGTTTATTATATATTTGTAGCAGAAGTTCACATGTACTCCATAAATTTGAACAAATGAAAATAAATAAGTAAAACTCAAGATTATAAAAAGCTGAAAAAAAATTTTTTTTGCAGTGAAATAAACTGAAATAGTTATTAATTGGACTGGGGGGTGGCACAAGAATGCCACTTACAAATCAATTACAAGCATGTATTGACAATTTAACAAAGATTGAAGATAGGAGGTAAGGCTATAAAGGAAATTTAAAAAAATTAAGTTCATCAGGTTCTACAGAAATAAAAATTATTTGTTCATTATTCATACACACGAAAAGTAAAACAAGAAGTACTCATTTTCTGTACATGTATATGTACATATATACATGTATATATGATTTTATGCCACTTCTATGAGACATTCAATATTATTGCCAAAACTTTTTCTCTTGAAACTCTTTTTAATAGATGCATTCTTTCCACTACCAGCCTATCTCGTGGTTTTTCTCTTATCATTGATTTCTTTTACTTTACTTTTTTTTTTTTTTTGAGACAGAGTCGTGCTCTGTTGCCCAGGCTGGAGTACAGTGGCACCATCTCACCTCACTGCAACCTCCACCACCAAGGTTCAAGTGATTCTCATGCCTTAGCCTCCCAAGTAGCTGGTACCACAGGCGTTTGCCACCACGCCCAACTAATTTTTTGTATTTTTAGTAGAGACAGGGTTTCTCCACTTTGGCCAGGGTGTTCTGGAACTCCTGGCCTCAAGTGATCCACTCGCCTCGGCCTCCCAAAGTACTCGGATTACAGGCATGAGCCGCCATGCCCGACCGTTTTACCATTGACTTCTGCTTCCCAGTTTCCTTCACTGACTAATTTCTTTTCTCTCTACCATAGGTCCCAGGGTTCTGTCCTGGGCACTTCTCTCACTTTATTCTCTCCTTGCATGGTCTCATTAAACCCCAAGATTACACCTGTCACTTACATAATGATGCTGTCTAAATACATTTTTGCAATCCTCACCTCTCCTTTGAGTTCTAGGCTTACTACATACTAGACTCTCCACCTGGAGTTCCCACTGGCACCTTAACCTCCAATATCTTCCCCCACCAATACAGTCTGTCCATCTTAGTAACTACTACCACTTTTACCCATGGCAGAAATCTCAATGTTGGTCTTGATGAGCATTTTTCCTCCTGAGTCACACCTAATTCAGCATGTCCGTTCTACCTTCTTCTTTCTTCTTTAGTTCTTTACTATATCTTCTTTACTGAGCTGCCATTAGTAAAGTACTTGTTAAATAAACTGTAGTTTCTCAAAACATAATCCTGTGCTACTGTTAATAACTTGTGATTCTTCAAACATGTCACATTGCACTCTCTCTGTCTGGAATGTCTACCCACTTTACCTACTCTTTGTTGAGTAAGAAGGTTCAGCAAAAATCTGACTTGGTGGAGGAGAAAGTTTCAAGTTAGGTGGTAAGAATGGAGGCAATAAATTCAGTAACATCAAGAGAAACAGAAAGTCAGCTAGAATATGAGACAGAGTAGCCTTGTAGAGTGAGAAGCAGAACAAGGAGAGGAAATAGAACTGTTAGTTAAAGTTTCATTGTCTAGTATCCAGTTCTTGTTGGCCTGGCAATGGGGTCATGATTTTACGGTAATTATTCCACAATGAGAAAACCTACATGCAAATGAAATAAATAATAATTAGGGATTTTGGACTAGTCACCATATCCTTGGAAGAAAGTCAGGGGATGATGTTGGGAGGGGGTCTGTGCTGCAGACAGTAAACAAAATCATGAAGGAAAAGGAAATGTTGCATGTATATACAGGATTAACTTGGTCCTGCACTTGGGAGAGCTTTCTGGTACTGTGTACCTGTGTTTTTCCCACTATTTTTGGTCAGAGTCAGTGAAAACTAATAAAGCCTGTGATTCTGAGTGTCTCTCATACTCATGTTGCTATTGGAAGGAACCCTAGAAATCAAGAACCTAGACTTGGGAAAGATGCTCACTGTCTACCCGGGTTGGGAATAATCCAGGCAGTTTGCTATTGACCTACTCTTCCTGTCCTTGCCATTAATAGGTGACAAGGGGATAGTGGGGTAGACAGGGCAGACTCAAATCTATCCAAACCTACTCTAGGAATTAGAGCAGGGAGCTGACATCAATATAGGACTTGTTAAATAAACGGAAGTTTCTCAAAACAATCCTGTGCTACTATTAAAAATTAAGGTTCAAGGGAGGAAGGAGGGGGAGAGAGAGAGAAATTTTTCTGTACCAAAATGGTATCATCTTCAATATATTGCTGCATGGAAATAAAATAAGATGCAGAACAGTGATTATTGCATGCTAGCTTTTGTGTAAGAAATGGGAAAATAAGAATATATGTGGAGCATTTGCTATTATTTGCATAACAACACTAAAAAGTTACATAAGAACCTAATTCCTATAATGGAAGGAAATAGAAACAAGGTGAATGAAAGCAAGATATCTTAATTGTGATTTTTGAAATTGTTTCAATATTTGAAATACGCAAATATTGTTCTATTGAAATAAAGCTGTTTAACCATTGCTGTATATCTGTCATCTCTTAGAAACATAAACAAAATTATCAGTTGATTATCAGATAACTGGCAGAGAGAGAGAAAGACGTTTACGACAGTATTGCTTTTAGTAGAACAAAGAAAAATAACTGTGATAGGCAACTGATCAAGTACAATAACGTGCACTTATGCAGTGAATACATGGAGTTCTTATGATGTAAATACATATTTATTAACAGTCATAGTGGGAAAATGTGATACCAAATAATATGCATAGTATGATCTCTATATATGCAAATGAAAAACTGTGGAACGATACACCAAAATGTTAATTTGAAAATACAGGTGATTTTTGTTTAACCTTTGTTTTCTAATAAGGCTAACAAGTTTTTTTTTTAATGTATCAAGTAAATAAAAGTCTAAAAGAATACTACCTCTCACTGTCCCTTGTCCTCTCTCTACTCATTCAGCAGTATGTCCTTCCATATTTGCTACTACTAGCATATATTGGTAGTAGAAGGATTGACATTTATTGTTTACCATGTCCCAGTTATTGTTATAAGCACCTTGCAAGAATTGTATAATTTAATAATTAGAACAGTATCATGAAGTAGGAGTTACTCTATTTCCATTTACAGATAAGAATCCCAAGGCCTAGTGAGGGTATCTACCTAGTCCAGGTCACGTGGATATAATCGGTGTGAATCATGAACCTAGACGGTTTGACTCTAAAACGTGTAACCACCATGAATATGCTCTCACATTCCACAGGCACCGGTACTGGGTTCTTATCTCACTTCAATATAACTATACGATCCTGGCAACCCTGGCACTCTCTTTAATTTCTGGGTTCCTGCAAACTAGCTCAGCACCTGGCTTTTAACACACAACTTAATGTTTGTTGGATGAATGAATGAATTTGTTTTAAAGCTGGTGAGGTGGTTCAGCTTTGGCGGCCCTCTGGATATGATTTAGTGTGATGGTTCCTAATCATATAGGTTGCTTTCCTTCTATGTTGCCTGTCAGAAACAACTGTCCAGACATATTACTCTGAAGTCCCTGTTTCTGACAGTCATGCATTCCTGTACTGTACAGTTGAGGTATAATTTTTTATCCTATCACTAATCCTGCCAATGAAAATTTATAACACATGTATTGAGTGCCTAGCACATAGGAAGCTGTGTTCTAGGGACCTACTGTACAAAGATAAAAATTCAGTTTATGATTGTAAGGAACTCATAGGCTGGAGCAGGAGGCAGGGGAAGGGTGTTATCTAGTCACTGGTTCATTACAAAAGAGATAGAAGAACACACAAGTTGCCTGAGAGCCAGTGGAAGAATAACTCACTTCAACTGGGATGGAGTATCCTGGAAGACTTCCCAGAGGAAGCGACAGTGACTGCACTGAGTTTCAAAGGATGAGTAGGAATGAGGCTAACAGTAAAGCAACACTTCTAATAGGAGCTTGAAGTGAAGGGAAGTCTGTTTTATCAATTGAAATTGTGAGAAAGTACTTTTCTGATAAGAATCCTAATCCTTTCTATGTGGATGGGTCTCTTCAAGTAGACGGGAGGAGGAGGATTTAGAAATTGTGTGCAGACAGAAGTGCAAGCCTACGTGAGTGTACAAGATGAAAAAAAAAAGACCAGTTACATTGAGTGGAACACGAAATCTTGTTACACATCACATCTTTGTTTTCTGACATTATTAACAGTAATTGCAGTAATAGTGAGTAGGCCAGTTCCCTCTGCTCTGGCTTAGGCACATGACTTCCTTTCACTGACTCTGGTAACCACGTGCAAACGCAGTCAGAATAATGTCCTCAGTATGACGACTCATTATTCAGTGACCGGGAAAAAATTAACAAGCTTCAAAATAATGTTTTTTTTTTTTATCCAGATGGAATTTTAGCCCTTGTTGTTTCAGACAACATAAATATATGACAACTTCTAATTTTAAAAACCTTTTAAAAACAAGGGAAGTGCCTAGGCTTATTCTTCATGGTGCCCAGAGGCTGAAGCAAAATTACTACAAGTGCTCTAGGTGACCAGGTGAGGACCTGGGAAAAAACATCCTGATAGAGGACCGAGATCATTTAGTCAAATCATCCATTTAAAAAAAATTACAACTGCTTTAATTTCAGTTTAAGTACTGAAAACCATATCCCAAATTTCTTTATCTCAACCACTTTGCTTGTTAGAGTGGAGGAATTAATTAGAAGTTAATTAAATTCCAGGTGATTTTTAATTAAGGGGTTAAAAAACAATTAAGACAGATGTAGAATTGTTACTCAACTCTAATTAAGAGAGCAGTAAAAATCAACAAAATAATCCAATAAACTTACATTTTACCTGAAAAGGAAGTTTTACATCATCACTATCTAAGTAAACAAAAATAATGTGTGTGTATGTGGGGGGAGGGCGGATTATATTTAAATATGAACAATTTGGGGAAAAGGTACGAGAGATGGTATCTTTTATCAGATCAGATGGGTATGATCTCATTTTTATTTCTTTTTTTTTTTTTTTGAGGCGGAGTCTCGCTCTGTCGCCGGGACTGGAGTGCAGTGGCCGGATCTCAGCTCACTGCAAGCTCCGCCTCCCGGGTTTACGCCATTCTCCTGCCTCAGCCTCCCGAGTAGCTGGGACTACAGGCGCCCGCCACCTCGCCCGGCTAGTTTTTGTATTTTTAGTAGAGACGGGGTTTCACCGTGTTAGCCAGGATGGTCTCGATCTCCTGACCTCGTGATCCGCCCGTCTCGGCCTCCCAAAGTGCTGGGATTACAGGCTTGAGCCACCGCGCCCGGCCAATTTCTTCTATGCCTTTAGTGAATTGTTTTCAAATCTCTCTTAATTGAACAGCTGGTAGCCTGGGGTGATCCTGGACAGGAAGTAGGTAGATCTTTATGTTTAATACACAGTGCATTCTTGGCACACATTAAGTGCAAAATACTAGTCTCTTGTATCTTTCACCAGGCAAGGTTATGGAGAAGTTTATTACAAGGCTTCTTTTACAATGAATAAGTATTACTTTTTCTAGTTAAATGATGAAATCGTGCTAGCGATTCAGGATGGGTGTAATTTGTGTTTGATGTTCAGAATGGTTGGCTAAATAGTACATTTCCCGTCCCAAAGCTATACGCATCCTCTATTACCACCCCTCGTAAGGCTGGAATTGCTGAGGTGAAGGCAGCCATTGCCCACACACTGGGGAAGAACAGGGATAAGGTGACTGGATGTTAGGGCACCAATGTCCTTGAGCCGGAGAATCTTGAGGGGTGCATATCTGACCTGTTTACTTGATTTTCTCTTTTTTGTGTCCAGCAATCAGTCTCTACCTCTGTCTCTGTCACCATCCCCAGGTCTCCCAATCACTTAAATTGTGCTCCTCAGTCACTTGAACCCAGCCTCAATACTCCGTACAACTTTTGCTGCCTGCAGACATGAAGTTTTCATTAAGATTGATATCCAACAGTCCCTGACTTACTGTTGTTAGACTTATGACTTTTCGATTTTACAGTGGTGCAAAAGCAATATGCATTCAGTAGAAATTGTATTTTGAATTTTGAATTTTGATCTTTTCCCAGGCTAGCAATACATGCAGGTCAACATTATATTATAAAATAGGCTTTGTGTTAGATGCTTTTGCCCAATTGTAGGTTAATGTGAATGTTCTGAGAATATTTAAGGAAGACTAGGCTAAACTATCATCTTTGAAAGCTCAAATACATTAAGTGCGTTTTTTACTTAAAATATTTTCCACTTATGATGAGTTTATTTTGACGAAACCCCATTGTATGTAAAGGAGCATCTGCATTAAGCGAAGATTCATGTCAATAGCTTCCTCATGATATTTAATATGTAACAGAGATGGTTCTGGCTCGGTGCTTTACCCTTGACCAGGGATTCCTGATCTTGGCATTATGGATATTTGGAGCTGGATAATTCTTTATTTATGTATTCATGCATTTATTTATTTTTGAGACAGGGTTTCACTTTGTGGCCCAGGCTGGAGTGCAGCAGCACGATCACTTCTTACTGAGGCTCGAACTCCTAGGCTCAAGTGATTTTCCTGCCTCGGTCTTCTGAGTAGTTGGGACTACAGGCAATTCTTTTAAGTTTTATTTTATTTTTAATTGACACATAATAATGACTATACATGTATACATTGTGTAATGATCAAATCAGGCTATTTAGCTTACTCGTTACCTCAAATAGTTATTATTTCTTTGTGGTGAGAACATTCAAAATCCTTTTTTCTAGCTATTTTTTTTTTTAGTTTTAATTTAATTTTATTTTTGAGATGGAGTCTCACTCTGTCACCCAGGCTGGAGTGCAATGGCATGATCTCAGCTCACTGCAACCTCTGCCTCCCGGGTTCAAGCGATTCTCCTGTCTCAGCCTCCCTAATAGCTGGGATTACAGGCACATGCCACCACGCCCAGCTAATTTTTGTATTTTTAGTAGAGATGGGGTTTCACCATGTTGGTAAGGCTGGTCTCGAACTCCTGACCTCAGGTTATCCACCTGCCTCGGCCTCCTGAAGTGCTGGGATTACAAGCGTAAGCCACCACACTATTTTGAAATATACAATATAATATTCTTAATTATTTTCACCCTACTGTGTAATAGGACATTAGAATTTATTCCTCCTATCTAACCGTAATTGCGTGCCTGCTGACCAGTCTCTCCTCCTGCCACCCTCCTCCTACTCTCCTTAGCCACTGGTAACCACTGTTCTATTTTCTACTTCTGTGAGATCAGGGCTTTTAGATTCCACAAATGAATGAGATCATGCAGTATTTCTCTTTCTGTATCTGGCTTTCACTTAACATGATGTCCTCTAGGTTCATCCATGATGCCACAAATGATAGAATTTTTTATGGCAGAGTAGTATTCTTTTGTGCATTTATACTACATTTTCTTTATCCATTCATCTGCTGATGGCCACTTAGGTTGATTCCATATCTTGGCTATTGTCGATAATGCTGTAATAAATACAAGAGTGAGGACACCTCTTTGACATACTGATTTCATTTCCTTTCAATAAATGCCCAGTAATGGGATCCGCTGGATGATACGGTAGTTCTCTTTGAAGAACCCACTTACTATTTTCTGTAATGGCTGTACTACTTTGCATTTCTACCAACAGTTTGCTAGTGCTTTTGTTTCTCCACATCCTCATCAGCATTTACTTTTTTCCTTTTGATAATAACCCTTCTAGCTGGGGTGAGGTGATATCTTGTGGTTTTTATTTGCATTTCCTGGGATGATTAGTGATATTAAGCATTTTCTCATATACCTGTTGGCCTTTTGTATGTCATCTTTTGAGAAATGTCTTCAGGTCTTCCATCCACATTCTAATTACATTATTTGGTGTTTTTGCTATTGAGTTGCTTGAGTTTTTAATATATTCTGGATATTAATCCCTTGTCAGATGCACTGTTTGCAAATAGTTTTCCCATTTGGTAGGTTGTCTCTTCATTCTTATTTCCACTGTTGTGCAGAAGTTTTTTAGTTTTATGTTGGAACTGAATAATCCTTGTGGAGAATAATAATATTAACTCTGTGGATTATAGGATGGTTAGCAGCATCCCTGGCCTCTGCTCGTTAGATGCCAGTTGCAACCCTAAAAGCTGTGACAATCAAAACTGTCTCCAGACTTGGCCAAATGTGCCCTTGAGGACAAATAGACCCCACTTGAGAACCACTGTGCTAGATCTCTGTCCTATCAGGCATAAGGAGGAATTTCTGCTTTCCGGCAAGTTTGAAGAGTGCTGTATCATATCTCCCTATTTCACACCTTGACCTAAGAGGAGAAAGAAATCCTTTTGTCACTGCACTTCACACCCCACCATAATAAATCAAACTCAGGGCAGTCTCCAACAGAAATCTCCTAAATTCTTTTGTTTTTTTAACCAGTTTAACAACTTTCTCTTGCCGTTACCCAATAGATTGCCAGTTTCTCTTTTAATGATTTTGCTGCTGGTAATCCATCTCTCTTTCCCTACTCTTTTGTTCAAAGAGATAACTTTTTTTAAAAAAATTTATTTTTCAGGTCTCTGGCTTACTGGTAAGTGAGATCTTTTTTTCTCTATAGTGCAAGTCTCTCCATCATACTGGTTGGAATTGTTCTCCTTGTTGTCACCCCAACCCACACTCTTGAGTTTCCCTGAATGCATTACACAGCATTATGTGCATGCCTCCATCCTTTTATTTTGAGCTGTCCCGTCAAGTATTTGACTGGACAATGCTTTTTGTCCAGTTGGTCATAGAGTTTCCTGAAAAGAAAACATCCTCAGCCATAATCATTTCCACAGTCCTTCTCTACTTGGGAAGCCAGCTGTGTTCTCACTCTTTCCTTCTGCCCACCATCCCTCTTCACCCAGAGAAAACTGGCATTACTTTAAGGAAGTTGTTCTCACACTTTAGCTTACAGCAGAGTCACCTGGAGGGCCTGCTGAAACATGGATTGCTGGGCTCTAACCCCAGACTTCTAATCCAGTTTGGAGTGAGACCCAATAATTTGCATTTTTAACAAGTTTCAGATAATGCTTCTGCTCCAGTCATCTCATCTTGAGACCACTGCCATAAGGTATAATGGCAGAGGAAAAAGCCTTCCAGGTGAATCTGATTGAGGTAGGGTGCCCACCTACTGCAGGATCATGGGTTTATTTCCTCTTTTCTCCCAAAGATCAATGTGTCTTGACAAGTTCCATCCTGCCAGCAATGCCAGCTGAGCTTGGAAAAGGCTATGAAAAATTTCCAAAGCTATGGAACAAAGCTCATGGACTCAAACAAAAACACACAACACTATAACACACATACATTTTGGTTGTTCTACCTTCTGACAGGTGCATTTCCAGCTGTACTGCCTTTTAGAGGAATGTTTTGCCACAGTCTTTCCACAAAAGAGAGAACATTTGCTTACTTAGAAACTTATGGACATTTATTAAGTAACAGTTACACTCAAAGCTTTCTAAAGAAATCAAGGAGAGACCAGGAGACTTGGAGTGTAAACACCTGGACTCAAGTCTGGTTGAACAACCCGGGCAAGTCACTGCATGGCATTTTGCAAATATTCAGTCTTCTTAGCTATAAGATGAGGAACTTAGATTTATTCTCAGAGGTCTCTTGCAGTGCTGCAATTCTAGAAACTTCCTTGAGCAAGAACACTGATAGGATCTGGCTCTAGGGTTGGAACATAGCTGACTTGAACACTAAAGGGTCTGCTCAAATGTGTCAAAATGAGGCAGTTCATGTCATCCTTTAACATACCAGGTACGGTCAGCTGAATAATGAACCCCAAAGATACCCAGATCCGAATTCCTAGAACCTGTGAATGTTACCTTCTGTGGTGTTAGAACTTTGCAGATATGATTATCTCGTAAAAGAGTAATCTTAAAAAGATATTGAGATGGTGGAGATTATCCTGTCTTATTTAGATAGGCTCCAAATGCAATCACAGGTATTCCTCTAAGAGGGAGGCAAAGATTTGACTACAGAAGAGAAGGCCATGTGATGACAGAAGTGGGGGAGAAAGTGTGATATGATGTGAGACCACAAGCCAAGGAGTGAGAACAACATCCTGATGGTGGAAGGTCCGGGAACTGATTTTCCCCTACAGCCTCCAAAAGAAACTTGCCCTGCTGACACCCTGATGTTAGCCTTTTAAACTTATTTCAAACTTCTGACCTGCAGAACAGAAGGATTATATATTTGTGCTTTTTTAAAGCCATCAAGTTTATGATAGTTTGTTACAGCAGCCATAAAAGATGGATACATCAAGCTTAGAACAGCATGACACTGTCCTGATCCCCAAAGTGGAAGTTTTCAATAGGGATGGCTATAGGTGGTAAATCAGAGGGCTGACCAATAAATCACATTGCCTTCCCTTCAACATTAGAGCTGCCTTTCTTTAGGTCTTAGAGAGTTCCATTAGCTATTCAAATTGCAGTATCTCTCACAGGCACTCTGCCTTAGTAGATAATGGGTTTAGCCCAAGGCTTGGCATATTGTGGATGCTTCCTAGAAGTTATTATGGGCTTACTGTCAGCTGTGCACAAGGCACCAGGAGAACAGGGGCTGAAGGTGAGGGAAGATGGGTGCATGTAAAGGACCTGTCCAAGCCTACCTCCTCTGTTCCCTGAATTCCTGCCAGGTTCATTCTAGGACCACATACACATTACCTTATCAAGGCCCTGGGAGGACATTTTTGTTGCTATTGCAATGGGTCAGGATCATTCATTTCTGACTCTACCATCTGTCCTGTTGGCCACAGAGACCCACCAACACCTCCAAACACAGCCTATGTCTATAATCTTCTTGGATATTCTTTGGTCTAATTATCTCTGGCAGCTGACAATCATTTCCCCCCGGCTCTCACCAGGAATCAATGGTGATAATAATAACCATGAGAGTAATCATATCTGTTTAGTGAAGGTCCACTACGTGGTGACCGCTTTACACAAAGTCTACCTAATCACTATAGCAACAATTCACGGTAGGTATTATTATAATATGTTCTCATACATAGGTTAACAGAGGCTTGGAGAAATGAACTATTTTATGCCAAATCCTACAGGTGATCAATGATGGAACACACATTCAAACCAAGGTCGGCCTGATCTCACAAACGCTTTCCATTTTGCTGCATTGTTTCTGATCAAAAGAAAATGTACCCCCAAGTACTTAGCACAGTGTTTGGCATGTGGTAAAGTCTTAGCGTTGGCTTTTATTGATATCATTGTACATTTATGTCTATGGCTATGGCTGCCCATCAGAGTGTACATGGAGCAATGCCACAGGTATGGTGGCCTAGGGCCCAGCAGATGGAGAGGGCCCCTTTGGCCTTTCCACACCTCATGTCCCTGAAGAGCTTCAAAGCCATGTATATGCTCTTCTGCTTCTTTATCCTCCTCCCTCGACGTACCTTATCATTTCCAGAAATGAGAAAATAAAGGGGCTGTAGCCAAAAGAATAATGAGTGGAGAAAATGCATGCATAGACAGTCTGTCCCTCTTAGATTGAGCCTCTCTTCACCTGGCATCCTGTCAAGGCAATCTCCCTCTCTCCCTTTAAAGGTCCCCATGCATATCTCTCTGCATGCACTGACATCGTCCCAGAAACCTCCATGCCTTCGCCTTCTACCACACACATACTGGTGTCTGAGAGGCAGAGGAGCTGACAGGCAGTAGGATCTGGGGAGGAAGAAGGAGGACCCTTTCCTGAAAACAAACGTCTCTGGTTATTTTCTCACATCCCTGAGAGAGTTGAACAGGTAAGGCAAGCATGTGACACACATGGTCCCTTCCCCCCATCTCCGACCTGTGACAGGCAACACCAATGGATGGTGACACTCTCCATTGAACTCAGACCAACGAATTGGAGGTAACACAGTAGAGGAAACTCGTTTGGCATGCCTAGAATATGACATGCATTTGAAGATGAGGTACTCTGTGATCTCTTCTTAAGTTGTGAATCCACTTAGTAATTTCTGAATTCTACCCTTTCATTAAAGCCCAGGCCCCATCTTACGTATTTTGAGAAGCCACTCCTTATCATATTGTGGTCTCCCCTATGTTTCTCTTCTTTGATACTGATATATTCAAGGGAGAATTCAGAGTTTGAGAGGGCTGAAACTTGACAACAGTTTTGTAATATTTTCTACAGAGAAAATGAAAAGATAATTTGATTTTTCCCCTGGGTTGATCCAAATTTGTTTAGAAAAAAATATTTTGGCTTCAGGCTTATTATTAATTATGCCACGTACATTTTCAAGGTGCTCTCTAATTTGGGAAAACCATTATCAATTTTATTTCATACATGAGCTCTAAGATTTTAGAGCATCTCAAGTTTGCTGTGCAGTGTGTAATCAGAAACAGTCTTATGGGTAAATGACACTCATTGACCAGTTTGTCCTAATGTCCTCAAGTTTTATTTCTAAGTCGGATGCATCTAAATATCTAAAACCATTGTGGGCAACTCATCATGCCCTTGCAAAGGGCACCAAGCACATATCGTGGCACACCGAGTTAGGCATGTTCCTTCCCAAGCACTATGGGTGCGACCACCTCAGTGTGGGCAAAGCAATGTTCCTTCTGAAGCAGGAGCCAGGCCTTCTGTTCAGCTATGTGTCTACTAGCAGCTCTTCAAGGAGGCTCAGAGAGTAAATCCAATTCCTTTACAACAGATAAGAAAACCAAAGCCTTGAAAAATGCCATGTTACTTACCCAGAAAGTTGGAGCTAGAGCCTGGACTAGAATCAGGTAGATACACTCTAAGATTCATGCTGTCTCTCCCCTCTCCTTAGGAAGCTCAGCGTGTCTTGGGTATTTGATAAATATTCCTAAAGCTCAGCATGTACTGGGTATTTGATAAATATCCCTAAGTTTCAGTCCTCTCAAAACATCTAGTAAAATGCCTAAAAGAATTCAAATGCATATCATTTAATGAATGAATGAGCAACTAAGTGAATGAAGAATATAGTTACAAGCATCTCCAAATATTCTGGTTGCTCTTTCTAATATTTTTTATATTAATGATGTTTTATATTAACAGCCATGCTTTATTCAACTAGATTTCAAGCTTTTTTTTTTTTTTTTCCTTCTGAGATTAAAGTCTTGATGAAGTCATAGAATGTCAGTACTGGAAGACACCCTAACAATCATATAATTTAATCCTTTTTTGTATTCAGTGGATGAGGAAACTGAGATTGAAAAAATTGAAGTTATTTATCTAGGGCCTTAGAGTAGTTCTTCTAAATATTTATCCTGGCCTTTTATCATACTTTTTAGTATTACAAGATAGGTGCTTCTCATTTCCTTTTAATAGGCTCAGAATTTAGAGTCTGAATCTGCCTTGAAATCAATCACTTCAACTGTCCCCCACCCCCTTATTTTTCACTTAAGACATTGGAGTATTTATTAAACATCCTGTGTGCTCAGTGCCAAGGGGAAAGCAGAGACATGGTCCCTACCCTACCCTCAAAGAACTTAAAATCATATATCTTCATAGAAACACATAGCCTTATTTATGACAAGGCATAATTATGGGGAAATTTTGTCAATTTCCCCTGAATTCTGTATGAAATAAAAGTTACTTCTCTTTTAGACAACAACTTTTTCATTTTTAAATGAGACATTTGAAGAATGGCACTCTAAAAGCTAAATCATTTCAGCAAGACTGCCTGTCTGGACAATCAAATTCTACCCACATCAAGATGGGGCTGTCACTTTTACGGATATTATTCATTAAATGGAGCATATCTTCATCTTTGGCCATTGAACTGGCCAAACACAGTTCATGTATTTTGTTTTTGTCTGCTGTGTCCGTGGGACTATAATTTAAGGGATGTGAATGGAACAACACAAATCAAACGCTTCCCCGCAAAAATGCTATGATGTGTGTCATGGGAAATGGCCTCAGCCAGTCCTGGGAGGCAGTAAAATGTGATGAAGAGCATGAGAGTTTGGTTAATACACCTTAATTTAGCAAATATTTATAAATAATTCTTAAGCCCTTACTATATGCCAAGCACTGCTAGACACTCAGAGTCAATATAGTGGTGAATAAGAGAGAAAGAGATCCCTGCTTCTATAGAGCTTATATTCTAGTGAAGTAGAGAGGTCAAGAACAATAGCAAATCTACATAGTAATAAGCACTATGCAGAGAAAAAAAAGCATTTGATGATAAAGCATAGATTGGAGGATCTGGAAATGCTTCTCTGGGGCAGGGGGCAGGGAGTGACTTGGATGCTGTGATGACAAGAAGAAAGCAAATGAGAAGGACTTGGGGGAAGAGCAGGGAAGATGATCTGGGCAGAAGGAACATCATGTGCAGTGACCATAAGGGACGAGGCATGGCGCAGAAACAGGGCTTAGGCTGGTGTGGCTGGGGCCTGCAGGAGAAGAACAATAGGGCAAAGACGAGGTCAGAGAGGCAGGCAGGGGCCAGACAATGTCAGACTTTGTAGGCAGGGTGAGGAGTTTGGTTTTAACTTCAAAGGCAAGAGAAGCCACTGTAGGGTTTTTAGTAGGGAAGCCACATGATCTAATTTACATTTAAAAAAATCGTTCTGGATGCTGCTAGGAGAGTCAATTGTAGGGAGGAGAAAGGGAAACAAGGAGGCAAATGAGGAGACAATGACTGTACTTCATGTGAGAGACAGTGGCCACTGAAAGGAGATGGAGCTGTCCTATGGACAGACAAGGCTACTTGACTCACTGGGTAGGTGAAGCTGATCAAATCAGCCTTCTAAGCATGAATTGCCTTACCTACAAAAAGGGTATAATAATGTCCACTTGGAAATTTGTTCTGGGGACTAAGTGTGATCATCTCCAGCACATACTAAGTATACGGTGACATTTTAGAAAACGAAAGGATAATGTGCTAGCAATCTGGATCAGTAGTCAGCAAACTATGGCCCATTCAGTCCACCACCTGTTTGTGTGGGTAAATTTTATTGGAATATAGCCATGTTTGTTTGTTAGGTATGGCCACTTTCACATTACAGTAGCAAAGTTGAATAGTTGCAACAGAAACTATAGTGGCTGGCAAAGCCTAAAATATTTACAATCTGGCCCTTAAAATAAAAAGTTTACTGATCCCTGATCTAGATTGTAACGAAGAGTAGAGGGTAGAAGGAATGTAAGAGAGATGAGATGTATCTGTACAAGGAGGCAGATCATTCAGAGAAACATTAGTGGTGTGTCATGCACTATATTTTGTAAGTGCTCTGCCAAAGAGAAGGCCCCAGCTATAAAGACATGATTAATAAAAGGAAGCATTCAAAATAAACTTCAAATGTCATCATCACACAAATCAACCAATAGTATGTAACATTTATATAGTGCCCCTATATTTCCATTATGTTCATCAATAATTTTACTAAAATAATTCATTCTAGATGCATAATTTCAGGGTAAGAGAAGACAAGTAATGGAAAACAGATAGCAATAAATTGGAAGAACCATAAATAAAGTAGAGAGTTCATCCATGCAGTCAATAAATATTAATTTAGCACAAAATTTGTATTAGGTCCAGTGCTAGGTGGTGGGATATACAATGGTAGACATTACAGCCACCGTCCTTGCTTTCACGGAACTTTGAGTTTAATGTTTCCTTTTGGGGAAGTACTGCCCCCAAGTTCATATGAATATCTTTGTGTATGAAGAAATACCCTCTCCTCCCTCCTCAAGACACTTTATCTCCATGTGAAAGAAACATTCCAAAAAAGATTGATTTCTCTAGCACCTTAATTGCCATCTGCCAACAATTTTAATATAAATGTTCAACTCTACTATAATTATGATGTGAATGGCTCTGGGGTATGACACCCTTTGGGAGTATAGAAACATGTTTAACTATATGCAGAGGCATGAAAGGTATGTGCTCAGGACAGAAAGTGATGATAATATGGAAAGAAGGGACTACCTGGGCTGAAGATTATGAAGACCGTTTCTCTAGTTTCAATTTTCACTAAGTTGGTGATCCATAATTATGGTTTTATTAGTAACCCGCGGGTATCTGGAATAATTTCATATGGCTTTCCAAAACTTTCAATGTGAAATTTAAGCAAGCTATATACTGTACTTGAAAGAGTGGGCAAGGAGAAGAGTGTGACAAAACAAAATGATCAGTTACAGGATGTCCAAGTAACCAAAAATTTTGGGGTCTCTCTGAGAGTGGAGCCAGAGTTGCTGTACATAGTTTTGGGGAGTGTGTTGGTATGTTTCTATTTTTATTAAATGTACTTATTTTCTGGTTTAAATAGAAAACTCCAGATTTGAAATTCAAGACTTCATATCATATAAGTAGTAAATGATTAGAATTCCTAGGTGAAGAAGTTCCACACAAGGCCATTAGAAACAGTTTTATAAAATACAAAGGCTAAAACAGGCAATTCCATAGGCACTAGAATCAAAACATGTATGGAGTAGATCAAGTACCTTCATGATGATTATTTTTTCCCTCTGTTCAGAAATAAGATGAAAACAGGTATGAATTGAGAGAGCCTGATTCTGGTTTAGAATCAGAATGGAAGAGTGTAAAGGGTGAAACGAGAAAGAACTAGGAGGAGTATGTGAGAAGAAACAAAAAATATTTTTTTTTTTTTTTTTGGAGACATTTTTTTTTTTTTTTTTTTGGAGACAGGGTCTCGCTGTTGCCCAGGCGGGAGTGCAGTGGCACAATTACAGTTCACTGCAGCCTCCACCTCCCAGGCTCAAGCTATCCTCCTACCTCAGCCCTGGAAATAGCTGGGACCACAGGCATGCACCATCATGCCTGCCTAATTTTTAATTCTTTTTTGTAGAGATGGTGCTTGTTCAGGCTGGTCTCAAACTCTTGGGCTCAAATGATCTATCTGCCTCAGCCTCCCAAAATGCTGGGATTACAGGTGTGAGATAGAGCACCTGGCCAGATGAAAATATTTTAATTGAAAGTCTGGCCCTTTTTATTCCCCCAAATTCTGTTCTGATGGTGTCACTTGTTTTATTCCTCTTCCCCTGTGTCCTAGATGCCATGTCAATGAACAAAATAAAGTTTCTCTTTTCTTTCCCAAACACCCTCAACTAGAACCAACACAGTTCAATTCCCTGGGAATTCAGGCAAAGATAACAAAGTTTGCTTTTCCTTATTAATAAGTGGCTAAAAGTTACCAGTTTATTTTCTGTCACTAGTTAGTTTTGCTTTATGTTAACTTTTTATGTGTATTTTTAAGGATTGATATGACCATTATACATATTGTCATGACTTTAAATGTTTTTGAAATCCCAAAGTGAATAGAAAGAAGTGATGAAAAGTTCTAATCAAAATGTGGAGATAAAGTAGAATGAATCACACTGATTATTTTGTCTTCTGTAACTCTGCTATGAAGTTTCTTCTCCTATTTCATAAACTATTTTGGGGCTGGATTTTTAAAATCAACAATAAATTATCTCAAATATGTTGAGTCAGACAATGTTTGTCATTTTATAGAATACATCAGATAATCTCTATTTCCTTTCAAATGTTTAGAAAAAACTTAAAGGACTAAGAAATGGAAATAGACACTAAAATAAGTTACTTAACCATATTCTACATGGGATTGCAACACTAACTCAATAAATAAACACTATACTCTCATTCCACTTGACTTTGATAAAAAGATTGCTAAGCCATGATCTTTATTGTGTATTTAAAAGTATGAGTTTCCACCCAGTCGGGACCATACTGGAGGGGAAAGGCCAAAAGCCACAGGAGAGAAAACATTTTGGTTCAACTTTGTGCTTGGTGAGCTGTTTTCCCTCACTAAATTCACAAATTAAGGGCCATATTTCTACATACTATCATACTCCCCATGGCTTGTGGTAAGCAAATATATGTCTCTTCTATTTGAGAAATGTTTTCTATTACTTCTTTTGTGAAAGAAACACATATTCATTAAACATCATCTCTTGAACTTTACAAAAAATTTCTCACAGGCTAAAACTTTCTGTATTAACTCTTGTTTCCTTGTTTCTTGGAGATTTCATAGACACTACGTAAAAAACCAGCTTTTCTCTCTTGCTAATGGTCAGGTAAAAAAAATTCTGCTGTTTAAACATAATTGTTAGTGTCTAATTATAGTAGAAACTACTCTGGAAGGAATAGTGTCTCATTGTAGCTGTGGGGAAATGTCATAAATTCAGAAGCTGAGTGAGGGAGAGGAAAGTTCAATCCCATTTCTACTGATGGTTCTTGATAACAGTAGGTGGCTTAAGGACAGGGGATTAAATAATATTGAGTCACATAATATGAGACTACATTTTTGCTTCTCTTTCTCTCCTGATAATGTCAAGGAGAAAGTTTGCATCCCTTTCTGGTTTTCGTGCCCCTTTAGTGCTCGCTAAGTTTTCTTTCTAACAGAGAGAGGTTCAGACAGAATACAGAATAAAACAAGAAATGTATAATAATGGTTTCATCCTGTGTGTTTAGTGTAAGCGGAAGTGATTTTTCCTAAGGCACTAAAAGAAAGTTTCTTTTAAAGATAAATGTGTTTAGAGCTTCCAGAGAGTGGAACATGTGGAGGTTTCTGGAGAGTGGCCCCTCAGGGAGGGCATGGAAGCTCTACGCTCCTTCCCCCATACCTTGCCCTATGCATTTCTACATCTGTATTCTTTGTAATATCCTTTATAACTAACTGGTAAATGTGAGGCACTGTGTCATTCCTTATGATACCAAGTAAAGTGAGAGTCCTGTTGTCCATGCTCAGCCAGCCTGGGACTGTTGGAGAGGCTCCGACCATTTATCCACTGCAGGAAACACGACTGGAGTTTGACCAAATTTGTCCACATTGGAGGGAGTCTAACTGAAACACCGGTGGCTTATGCATCGCACCATTTGAAGGACCCAACAGTATGACCACAGTGTCATCCTGAGGAACAGACCAGAATCTCCAGCTTCAAACAGTGGATGCCTAGGAAGGAAGATCTATGACTACAGACAGAAATCTGGTGGCTGTAATTGGCCAGTCATGGTCTATGTGACCTTGACTCAGTGGTTGTATTTCCTTGTACCTCAGCTTCCCTTTAATAAAATGGGATAAAGGTTAAAATATGTGTTTAGATAAAAAGTAAATTAATGTAAATAAAAACATTAGGTAACAAAGGAGTGAGCTATGATTGTACCACTGCACTCCAGCCTGGGTGACAAAAAAAAAAAAAAGACAAATGCCATGAAGTGACTGAGTTTGGAACCCACTGTTACAGTTCTCTAAATAGAGATTAACTCACATTCCACCAGACTTCATCTTAAAAAAAAACAAAACAAAAAACTTCCCTTCTTTTCTTTCTCTCTCCCTTCTTCCTTTCTACCCTCTAACATTTAACAAAATGGATTGCTAGTGTGTATAATGTGCCTGACATTGTGTTAGGCATTGCAAACTCAGAAATGCAAAGATTAGTAAATATATCATCCTCTTTCTTCTCAACCTGCTCAATCTCACTGGAGAGAGAGATGTGCAAAAAGTATTCTACAGTTAGAAATGTGACATGCATGCAAGGTATAGTAGCCTAGAGGAGGAACAGTCAATTGGGAAGCAAGGGGAGGTGTCAGGTTTCAACCTCAGGAATTAGTTCTAAGAAATACAGTCCAAGTTCAAAACTACACCCTTAATTTATTTAGCAAACTTCGAGTGAGCCAGACACTGCATTAGGTCATGGTGATTTGGACATGAAAAAGATAATCAAAGCATCGAGAAGCATAGGATTAAAACATAGGCAATGAAAGCAATGGTTATCTAGGTCTATAACCCTTATCTGAAACCCCTGAAGGCAAATACATTTGCGATTCAGAATTTTTAGAATAGTGATATGGTACACACACTGTATATCACATAATACCAGTAAAAGGACCTAGGGAAGTACTTCATAGTTAAGACACAAAACCAGTCATACTAAATGGGAAAAAGACTATAAATAACCTCATATCAATTCTGTTTAGGTTTCTAGTTTTTGTAATTGTTTAGATTTCTGAATTGCAGAATATGTTTGGGAACATATTCTTTAAAATTGTTAGAGGCATGCTGCAGGGTGTTTTGGCAGAACAAAGGGCAACAAACTACGTTGTAATAGAAAAGAGTCAGGCCTCTTCGAAGATGTATTTTCTGAGAGGAGTCTTGATGGATCAATGGGAGTTAACCAGGCAAGAAAGATGGGTGAAGCAGATAACTGGAGGATGAGGAGAAGGGTTTTCTAGGCAGAAGATATGGCTTGTAGAAAGACAATGGCCTTGGTGTTTGCGGGGAACTGCAAGTAATTCATAATGGCTGTGTGTGTGTGTTGCCTGAGGTAGAGGGAGAAGGGAATGGAGATGGAAATGCTGATGGAGAGCAACTGAGATGTAGTGGAAGAATTGGACAAGGACCCATGCTGAGTTAACCTTTATCGTGAAAGATAGAATGGGCTACTAAGTAAAATTTTTAACATTGTATAAACTTATGAACAGATTTGAAATTTTAGACAAATCATAAGATTGGACAGAGCTGATACACTACACAAAATTAGGAGGATATTGAAGTTGTCCAGGTAAGAGATGATGAGAAAATGCAAGTTGGCATGGTTTGGCACATATTAATTGCTCAATAAATCATAGCCATTAGAGAATCAAAGGCAGGGATGTAGAGGAGATGTGTAAGAAGGGACATTTAAGGACTCAGTATCTGATTGGATTGGGAGGTAGAGGGCAGAGTCTCCTCCCCTGACTTCAAGGTCTTGCTTGCTTGGTGGTGCTAGGCTAGGGAGCATTGGTAGAGTACATGATTCTGTTGTCCTTGGGAGTAGGAAAGGAGAAATGACGTTTTCCCTTTTGGATGAGATGAAATTGGGTTTGGGATTCAGAGTAATTGTCTTAGTTGGATTTGGGAGTCATTGTGTGATAGCTAAGCTTCAATGTGAATGAGATCACAAAGAGATAGCGCATGATGTGAGAAATAAGGCAGATCGCGGTCAAAATCCTAGAAGACGTTTAAGGAGGAGATAACAGTCAGCCATACGAAATGACCTTGAAAAAATAACCGAGATATGGTCTAGAAAAGTCTTTCATGGCTGTGGCAAAGAGGAGATCAACCATAATTTGAAAAGAGAAGTTTCAGTAGCTGAGGAAGGGCAGAGGCCTGATAACTATAAATAAAGTAGTGTGCAAGTGAGAAAATAGGGACCCCAGTGTCAACTACTATCCCTTTAAGATACTTAGCTGTGAAAAGAGAAACAGAGAGGAAGACAAACTTAGAGACAAACATAGGCTGCATGGAAAGATTTTTGGTTTAGTTTTTAAAGGTAGGAGAGATGTTGCCAGAGTGTCAGTTCCTTCTTCCAGTTAGCTTTTCAGCTGTGTTGCGGCGTGCCTCGGGAGGAGGGGAAGTGTCTTTGATGCTCCTGAACACAAGTATTTCTCAGAAACAGACGGCCAGATAAAGAGACTGGCCTGGAATAGCTCTACAGGGAAGTACCTCTTTCTGGGCTTCTCTCCCAGGTGCTGCTTCTTGTGCTAACTTCCTGTAGAGTTTTTTCTCCCTCTATTGTCTGCCTGGCTGGCTGCTTGCCTCTTGTTTAAGATGGCTCTTGTGGCTGTATTGGTGCCAGGGAGTTGGCTTGTAAAATACCTGTGTCTGTGCAGGCTTTACCAAGGTGATGCACCTCCCAAGCCACCATCACCTGGACCTCGTAGTCTGTATTGTCTGCTTCACACATTCAGTTTGGGCAACCAATTCCTATGAGTGCCCGAGGGGATAGAGAACTAGGCCAGGCACAGCCAGAGATAAAAGAAAACCGGACCTTTGCCCCAACGGACCTTAAAATCCAAGGCATAGGATAGTCTTGGAAAGAATGATGACAGTGGTTCTTAACTTTCTGGGGACACATAAATCGTTTTGAAAAGTTGATGAAAATGATGTGCTTTCACTCTGTGAAATAGCACACGGAATGTAACATAAAATTTCAAGGGATTTATGGACTTGCTAAATTCCGAAGTGGTTTATAAAGCTCATGGTAAGAATGCCTAAAGAGTTATTGTTGCTCTATTAGTGTGTGATCTTGGCTAAATAATGTTTCTGAGACTCAGTTTCCAGATTGTGCTGCCTGTCTTGCAAGGGTTTTGTGAAGACTAAGTGAGAAAACATGAATAAAGTGCTTAGCACAGGGTCCAACACTGAGCTAATGCCTAACAAATGTTATTTCAGTTTAATGTGTGTTACGGAGAAAATGAGCAAGATATTAGATGGGAGACATAGCTAACTCACTGCAGTGTTCTCTAGTGATAAAGTCATTCCGGTATTTAGTTGTTACTTGTTGGCAAAAGTATGTTTCCCATACTTTAGTAATTCCCTGCCTACCTTTTGAAATTTTGCTTATCCCAGTCCCACCTGGACAATTACCCTTTTAAAATATTTTTTAAACATATATACTTGCTAGGAAAGAACTTCTGGATCCCTACCTTAAATAGAAAACCCAATTTCACTTGCCTTAAATATCAAATAACAGTAACAATAAACGATGGAACTAAACAATGAAAATGAAACAATGTTATAAATTCCAGTTAGATACCAGTGCTTACCTAGGGCTTTGAGCCTGGAGCCTGCTCTGTGATAAAAGGGAGTTTACTGTTTGAGAGAGAATACTTCTTGCATACAGAAGAACTGAAAGAGAATCCAAAAAGGAATCCATTTCTTACTATGTGATTCACAGTCATTTAATGCCCTGGCCCTAGACGTATCTCCCGTCTAGTTCATCCTAAAGAGATGTCCTCCCTTTAGGAGACATTAAGTGAGGGTAATTGCTCCCCTCGCCCCACGCCAACTAGAATAGTGAATTCTGTGGGGGCAGCGGCCTTATATCTACCTAGCCCACCGGCCTTGTCCAGGACAGGAGTGCAGCAAAACCCTTATCATGTGAGGTCCTAGAAACAAGGACACTCAGGGGTCCCTTGCTCCCCATTCCGTTGCTGGATCAGACTCAGTGCCTCCCTCACAACCCGGACAGCTCCGGAGTTTAATATTTTAATTGGGCAAGTAGCTGAAGCAATCTGAGTGCTGCCAGGACCTCTGCGGGGTGGAAGGGAGGCTGTGGGCATTGCTCAGAAGCTATCGGCCTGGGAAACTGCTTTTATATAGATTGTACGCTACAGATTAATAATAATGAAAATGCAAAAACAAAATTGCCTAAAGGTGATTTTATTCCCTTAAGCCATGTTATTTTATTATTATTAATTATTATTATTATGGGGAGTGGCTAATGAAACTCTATTCAGCAGCCCAGAGGAAAGAGGACTCGCCCTCCATCTCTTCCTGGGGCTGCCTCTGCTGCCCCTAGTCACCCTAAAGCCACCCGCCTCTTACCCTGGCTCCTGGGCCCTGGCCGACTGGATGTGATCGCGGGGAGCTAGGTGCAGCGCAGCCTCGGCCTCCGGCCCAGCCGCGCCTCTACCTGAGCGGGGCCCGCCCCCCGCGCACCGGCCAGCGCGGGCACCTGGCGGTAGCAGCGAACACAGCAGGAGGAGGAGGCAGCGCGGGTCGCGGGGCCGCGCTTGGCGTTCCTGAGTCGCGGTCGAACTTTTTCCCAAGAAGTCCCACGTTTGGAGGCCGGAGGAGCGGGACGGGGAGGAGAGACCGGAGTTCCTGGAAGGAGCAGCAGCAGCAGCAGCCCCACAACATGGCCTCCTCCGCCTCCTCCTCTCCTGCGGGCGCAGAGGACTCCGCTCCTGCCCAGGTGAGCGCCGCGCCGCCCCACTACCTGTGGCCGCCTTCACCCAGGGGCACGCGGGGACCCGGGCGGGCGGGAGGCCCCGGCCAAGGGGCCCCAGGAGCCCTGGAGACTCCCTGGAGTCCTGCCTTCCTGGGGGTGCCAGGCGGTGCCGCGAGGCTCCTGGAGGGCGAGCGGAGGGGACCCGGTTCCTGCGGATCGTGGGGGTCCAGTTGCGCCTGAAAGTTAGGACCCGGGAAAAAGGCGAGAGCTCGAACTCGGTTCCAGTGCTGGAGCATCCCCAGGAGAGAGGGGGGCCCGAGGACTTGGGGCTTCTGCTTGGAAACATTCGTCTAGAAAAAGAAAAGCGGGCCCCGGGCTCAGTACGCCCTCACCTCGGTCTCTCGTTTTGGGGCTTCTCTGTTCCTGGCTCGCCCCTCCAACTCCGTGCCAGGCTGAACCCTTCCTAAGGACACGATTGAAGCAGGCTGCAGAGGCTGCACGTTTGGCAGGGAGGAAATCACCTGGTTCTGAAAGTTACTTTCAGAGTTAGGCGTTTTTTTTGTTTGTTTGTTTTGTTTCTTCTTTTTCTTTTTTGAAAGTGAGTCGATTTAACTCCCTGAAAGTATAGAATATACTTTACAGATTGAGACAGAAACGTGCAGAGCAGGGTGGCTCTCGTGGCAGTGCCCGGGGATGGCTTTGGTGGGTTTACCTTCTGGATCTCCGAGAGCCTTGTAAAGGCATGCAAACAAAAACACGAAGTAGAAATCGGGTGCCTGACGACCAAAACCGCAGCATCAAGGTAGTCTCCTTCTTTCCACCCCACACCCCTCAGCAGATTGCCACCTTTACGCCCGGAGGCATTTAATAGCAATTTTGGCCACGGTGTGTATAATGTGGCATAATTGCTTTAAAACACTCGCTTATGTTTGCATGTGCATAGAATGGCTAGGGAAGGGTTTCTGAGAAAAAATAGTTGTCCCGGGAAGGGGAGTTGGGGAGACAAATGAGAGGGTGAGGAGGGAGACTTACCTTTCACCTACCTTTTAGGACTTGTTTTTTTTTAAATCGTGGGCTTGCATTACCTATTTTCGCCAAAGAATAAATACTACGTGTTTGAAAAATGAGGCACATTTGAATCGTCTTGAAAACAACAGCTCACCTAGTTTTAAGTTATGTAGAATTGCCTTTGAAGCACAAATCTTGCGCATGTCATGTTTTTCCTTTAGTTGTCATCTCTAAAAATCCTCGGGGAATCAGTGAGGAGTCTTCAAAAGAAGACTCTGAAGTTTCGACCAAGTCAATTGGTGGTTTTGATTGCTACCTAGATTCTGATTTTGATTTTGCTTGTTTGAGAGTGTGGGTTGTCTAATTTTGGAAGAGGTCACTTTCTCTTATTAATAAAAGCATAGAGGAGTCATTCTGGGGTTATACCGTGCCTCATTCCAGGAGGGTAGGTCAGGGCAGGTAGGCTTTAGAAAGAGACAGTCTCAGAGTGGACACAGATTGCTGCTTTAGCAGTTCAGGCAGCCTTATAATCTGCTGACCTGGGCTCAAACCGGCGCATGTTTAAGGAAGCAAATTTCTGTATTGAAAGTGAATGTAAAGTTAAAACCACAGTTCTGAAACAAAAACTGACTGAAGCAAAACAATCCTTTGAATATCTCCAAATCAGCTACTAATATCTGGAGGGCCAACTTCTCTTAGTTCTCAAATCAGTGGAGGATAAATAAGTGAGTTTTGAATTTGGATTGTAGTTGGATTGTTATTTATGATGATTCTCAGTGTTCTTTTTGTTAAGGCGTAAATAAATACGTTTCGTAATCTACACAGTGATGTGTTAGGCTCCATAGCAGATATTGTAGCTCAAGATCCTTCGGACAATGTAAAGGTCAATGATGTGTTTTGGAATCCAAGGAAACAGTGTGGATTCTGAATCTGTTTGCATTTTTGTGGTGGTGCTTATATTAGTGTATGTATATCTGTGGTTTTCTTTTTTTCAGTACTAATTTTTTTTTCTTTTTACAGTGATCATGAGTTTAAAGAAAGTAAGTGTGCCTAACTCTAGAATAATATGTTGATAACTGAGAAGAATATAATTGTTATGGACTCTCAGCAGTTTTTCCCAGGTTAATCTCCAATTAGTTACTTCTTTATTTAAAGTTATTCATTTTTATGCACAAAATGTCTGTATATTTTTGTAGAATGTGTTATTATAATTATAGGGAATCTGTATAATCCAAATTAGAGATTATATAAAATTCTAGCCTATGTAAATAGCATTTTTACTTTTCCGAATGAAGTAAATACCTGAAACTGACGAATCCAACCATCTGACACTTTTACACAAGATTGATTCTGAGTTAGAACACATAATGAATTTTAATTGGAATGTTTAGCCTTGATACAACTTCCCCAAACTCACATTATTAAAGTTTATCCTTCTGGAAAGCTCAAGGTTACTAAAGATCTAATCAGATCTGAAGTAACTTTTCCCTGTATGTATTGACTGGGCTGCTGTTCACATAACTATATCCTTGGATCTTGCAAATGTGAATGCCAGTCAGATGCCGGGTTAATGTCAAGGTACTTGGAACAATAGGACCATTTAATTGCAATTTTTAAATTTTCATCCAGTATTGACATGTGAAAATAGCTTAAAAATTTTCAATTGCCTTCTATCCACGATACAATTTTAAAAGTTGTTTTAATGTAGTCTACTTTCTCCTAGATATGTGTTTTAAGTACTAGAAGCTCAGCTGTTATTAGTTAAAATTTGAAAGTTCTATTAGAGCAGGCATGATGGTTTATGCCTATAATCCCAGAACTTTGGGAGGCCAAGATGGGAGGATCACTTGAGCCCAGGAGTTCGAGACCAGCCCTGGCAACACAGCGAGACCCTGTGTCTACAAAAAATGAAAAAATTAGCAGGGAATGGTGGCAAGTGCCTGTAGTCCCAGCTACTCTGGAGGCTGAGGTGGCAGGATTACTTAAGCCTGGAAGGTTGAGGCTGCAGTAAGCGATAGTCACACCACTCCAGCCTGGGTGGAGTGCAGTGAAGTGAGACCCTGTCTCAAAAAAAAAAAAAAAAAGAAAAGAAAATCTTTTAGCATTAAGTACAGTATTTATTTGAGGACCATACATCTTTTTTCCTGATTAGACTCTAAAAGATGTGGTAACATTTCCAAAATCTACATTCATAGTTGAAATACATCCCGGACACTTGTCTTAGCATGCTTGAAGGTGGACAAACAAAATCTTCCAAAGGGTTTGTCCATTCAAAAGGACGTAGATTTTTCCAGGAGTTGATCATATTCCTCTTTGACTATGAGAGTGATATCAGTGGTACCAAAATAGAAGCAATTTGTTGATGTTTTATGGAAATTACTCCTGAATTTTCTCTCTTAGGAAGGTCTTGTATGGATTAATTACCAAGTGTCATGTGGTGTGATGAGCAAGAACAAAGCAATCACATGGATGTTACATGTTTTCAGTTCTGAGTAGATAGTGGTATTTTTCCCTAGAATAAATTTCCTCTAGTATTTGATGTATATTAATAACCTGAGACTAAGTGATCTAGTGTTTGGAGTTAGAGCTTTAAACTATGAAATAAATTATTTTGGTGTTTTTTTTTTTTTGATCAGATGATGCTTTGGCACTGTCATTTTCAGATGGTGTTAAGAGAAGGGAAGTAATGAAAAATTGGCCCTAACGTATATTTTGGACCTGGCCTGATAGGGGAAGTTAATTTGAATGCCAGAGCTCAAGTTTATTTGAATGCCATTGTTGAATTAAGAACTATGTGTTGCTAAATTGGAAAGGCTGTTTTCCTATGTGTTTTGAAGATAACTGTGGTGATTTATTGGTAGCTATTATGTCATCTAGCTTCATTTCTGGACTGTACTACTTCTCTGGGGGATGCCAAGGCTTCATGCTAAGGATATACTCTACAAGTGTAGGGCTTCTCTTTCCCCACTTTTTTCATGTCATGATGCTTTATAGGGAATCTGGCAAAAAGCAGCTGTGTGATTGCAGTGTTGCTCATTAGCATCAAACATAGGGCTTGATACACATTAACGCCAATTAATGTTTGTTAAATTAAGAACCTAAAAATGATAAGGACCTGATATTCAGATTTAGTAGCAGCTTCCATTATCTAAACAACATGTACTTTTAAGTTCCTATCATGTAAAAGGCACTCTTAGGTACACAGTGAACACATGGGTTATGGGTTTTACTGTTAAGTAAAAAGAAGTATATAATCCAACTAGATAGAGAAGACATATGCATCTTGAAAATGTAAGTGCATTGTCTAGTAATAATAACAATCATGATTTATTGTGCCTCTCACAGTAAATTCTATGCACTTCACAATAAACTAGAGGGTAAGTATTGTTACCCACCACCCCTGGCATTTTATACATGATGGCATTTTATACATAATGAAATTGACCTTCAGGAAGACTATACAAGTTGTAATTTGGTAACCTGAAATTGGATTGGAACCTTTGTCTGGTAACTGATGGAGAGACCAGTGGTAGCAAAACCAGGAGTCAAGGAGTGAAGTCCCCATTCTCCAACTAACTAGTTCTGTAACCTCAGAAACGTATCACCTCCTGGGCTTCCATTTCTTCACTAGATGAAGGAGAGGGTTGGAATAAAGTATTTCTAAGGTTTATTCCAGCTATAACAGTCTACAATTTAAAAAAATTTAAATGCTAAAAGAGTTATGGACAATTAGTAATAAAGTGATACATTTCTTTGTTTCTAGGAAACACTTTTTCTCCTCACATTGGCATTCCTTATGTTAGAATAATTTTCCAAATGTTTGGAACTTTTACATTTATTGTTTTTTTAAAAAAATGATTTCTTTTTCCCTGATAATCTGATTTTAAAGCAATTGTGCTCCCTGTGATTGATGGCATCTTAGACGACAAAAATTTGTTAGTTCCAACAGGAAGTGGCAAGATGACATCTCAGTGAGTTTGGGCTGGTAATTGAATACTCACCAAAGAACAAGGACTTGGGTGTAGAAGAACGGAGACATTTCCCATAGTAGGTGGAGAACAATTGAGAATAACTGCTTGGCCTCTGTGGGTCCTTGAGGTTTTCTTTCTTTTTTTAAAAAAGTTGAAATGTTATCAGTGGTATGCTGATGAAATGTCCCCAAAAGAAAAAAAGCCCTGAGTTGTAGCATTTGCCTATTCCTACCTCTACTGTGGCTGATTTCAAGTTACCAACAGGCAATGAACATGGAGTTAGAAAGAGAAGCACAGAATTGGTAAGCACACCACTTACATAAAGTGAGATGCACAGATTTCATTTTCGGTTGGATGAACAGTTTTTTTTTTTTCCAAATTTATATGACACCAGGTATCAGGCACACATGGTAAAGCACACATAAATAACTAGTTCTTACTTTTCAAAATGTCATAGTTTAGCAGACTGTTTCATTGAACTTTCAAGTAGAGAAAGGGCTCTTGCACTGAGAATAGTTGATTAGGTCTCTCTTTTTCCACTGAGAACAAAATAAATACCAGGTAGATCCTTAAATACCTAGATTAGATATGAGAGAATTGAGGTTTGTAACTGGCTTATTTGATGTTAGGATGGTGGATTATGATTTTTAAGACCCTATTTCTAAGGATGTCAAGTTAAGCATAATAGGTTCTTGTTCTGCTTGTGTATGTGTTGCTATGTGTACATGTCTAATTATCACCTTTACTGAGGTATAATTCACATACAATAAAACTCACTACATTTAAGTGTCCAATTTGTTGAATCTTGACAGTTATCACACCCTATCACAATAGAATATTTTTACCAAGCTGAGAAGTTTACTTGAGTTCTTTTCCAGTTAAACTCCCAACCCTCCAGGAGACTGCCATTCTGATCTCTTTCACTATAGATGAGTTTTGCCTATATACACATTTTGGTGTCTAGCTTCTTCCTCTGAGCATGATGTTTTTGATATTAATCCATGTTGTTTTAGGTATTAGTAAATTATTCCTTTTTATTGCTAAGTAGTATTTCATTGTATGAACATGCCACAGTTTGTCCATTCACCAGACATTTGAGTTGTTTTCAACTTTTGACTATGACAAATAAAGATGCTTAGAACATTTTTGTACAAAAATCCTTTACCTTTCTTTTGCTTGCGGGGAGTATGTAAGTGCTTAAGATTGAGATTGTAGGATCCAAGGTTAGCATATACTTAACTCTGTAAGAAAATATTCATGTCTTATCTCACATCTCTAGGGAATGAAAGGTTTTAGATCAGAATGGTAGGGTAGAGGAAAACCCATTGGGGAAATTGTTCCTTCGGTGTTTACTTAATCAGAGAATTTTTTAAATGCAATTGTAACTATTGATGAAATGTGAATATTGAAAAAAGACATTGATGTTAAATAAGACTTTACAAGCTTGTAAAAGAAAGTATAGTTACAGAAGGAAAACAAGTTTTTAAAAACAGCTTTATTGTGATATAATTTCTATACCATAGAATTTACCCATCTAAAGTGCTCAATTCAGTGAATTTTGTATATTTACAGAGTTGTACAACCACCACCACAGACTAATTTTAGAAAATTTCTATCACTCTCAAATAGGAAGTACCCATTTACAGTAAAAAAGAAAAGAAAAGAAAAGAAAAACAAAACTATGGTTTTAGAGTTAGGAAGAGTTATGTTTTAGTCTGAGTTTCACTGGTGTAGCAACTGCGTGACCTTGGTAAACTGAATCTCAGCTTCCACATCTTTAAAATGGAGGTGAAGCAGCTCCTTTACAATATTTGTATAAGGATTATAACTAATGCACATAGAGCACTTGGTACATAATGAATATTAAATAAATGGTAGTGTTTGTTGTTGAACCTTGTGTGCATCGTTGTACTTTCTGTGACATTTTGTTCATATCCTTATGTCTGCCTCTGCTACAAATATCTTTGAACCTATCTTTTAGGCAGAAATTAGATGGAGTGGAAAGGAGAAACCTGGACTTTAATGAGCTGGGGTTTTCTGGCTGTGCGATTTAATTGCTTGACTTGGCAAATCACTTGACTGTGTCTGTTTTTTTATATGAAGAATTAAAGTAATCACATCCATCTTGTGGGATTGTTCTAAGTGTTTGAGAGAAGCTATATGATGTGCTGATATAGTAGATGGTCAATAGATAGGAGCTGTTCTTCCGTGATATCAGAAGCTACCATCGTTGAAGTAATTACAACATTCAAGGCATACATGGAAAATTTGGATGTGAACTTTGTGCATATTTGCTGCATAATTTTTATATTTTAGGACTAGTAGAGGGCCAGGTACATAGTTCTTAATAAAATATTTGATGAAATAGATGCATAGATGAGTAAACAAGAAAAATTATTTTCCCCATTCTTTTTCAGTTTCCCCATGTTTGGGTATCCAGGAGAAAGTTATATTTTCCAAGCTTTAGGCTCATTCACTTATCTCCTTTCTTTTTGGGGCTGGGATGGGGGGACAATAGTTAGAAACTTTCATTATAAGAACAAAAATAACACTAATTGCTTACCTTTGTAAGCAGCTATTTATGTATTTTAAAAAGTACTCTCATGTTATTTCTTTGCATTCATGTCTCACAACAACCATATCAGGTAGTTGAAGTAGAGAGTCTCATTTTATTGAAAAGAAAAGCAAGGTTCAGAGGTAGACTTGTTCCTGGTTCTTATGGAGCTAATAAGTGTAACAGCAAAGCCAAATGAGGGAAGGAAGGAATAGATAGGAAGCCTTGTATACGCTGGTGGAAGCATATTGGGGGCTGCTGTTCTGGGAAGCAATCTGGCATTACTTAAGCAAATTGACTAGTTAGCTACTCTGTGACCTAGCAATTCCATTCCTACAGGTGGACACAGGAATGTGTACCAGAGGTCCCCAAGAGGACATACCCAAGGTTGTTTACTTCTGTTTTTAGTGGTGGAAGGGAATGGGAGGTAACTGAGTGAGCATTGCTCAGGGGAGAGGAAAAATGGTGGTTGCATGTCATGGAGTTGTCTGTAGCTGTAAAAGCAAAGGATTAGATAAACAGAAGGAACTCAAATGGATTTTAAGAATATAGTGCTTGGTGAAAAAGTAAGAGTGTGAAGTACATAAACATTAAATCCTTTATGTGAGTTTAAAATTCATTAGCCCAGCACAGTGCACATTTTGTAAGAGTACTTACATAAAATGCATCTTACATAAAGATACTCTCTAAACACATTAGAATGGCTGCCTGCGTGGGACCCAGAGCATGGGAGTGGGTATGGAGATAAAAAGGAATAAAGAAAGAAAATAATGATAATGTGCCATGAACCAGGAAGTATAGTTAACTCAACCCTCTGGATGGTGAAGTTAAACAAAACTAGACAATACGTTGTTATTTGATACTGTTTGAATTCCTTTTATTGTGATTAACTCTGTTACCACAAGGCTTAACCAAAGAGATCCTCACATTATCATTATATGGGATGAATGTTCCAAGTGAAATAAAATTTGCATTGGTTTTCTAAGTTTCAAGTGAAATTTCAGAGTAGTATCTTTTTCTTTTTAAAATGTTTGCAAGACAGTACGTTTTATTTAGTGTGATTTAAAAATTAAGTTCCTTGCTAATTTTGCGTTTTGGATAATAGAGACTGATGTGCCATATAGTACTGTCAGTTTTTACAGAATTAGAATGTAATATGCTAAATATTTAATTCTAAAGTGATATTTCAAGTGTTGTATCTTTATCATACTTCATGGATTTAGAAGATTCTCAGTATCGTATTGTATCTAAAAATAGTTTGCTGTGTGTATACTATCCTTAAAGGATTTCGATATGTAAATTTTGGGGGGAGGAGGGCAAATATATCACACTCTATTGTAATACTTGTTTTCCAAGTTAACTTGGAAGTATAATAGATCACCTTTTGTGGTGGAGGAGACTAAAAACAATACAGATTTACTAGGTGCAGTTCTGGAGGCCAAAAGTCCACCGTAGGTCAGCAGGACTGTGTTCCTTCTGGGGGCACTAGAGAAGAATCCATTTCTTTACTTTGTTCCGCTTCTAGAGGCTGCCTATGTTTCCTGGCTCTTGACCCCACATCACTCTGACCCCAGCTTAGTCATCACATCAATCAGATTACTTTTCAGTTTATCTTCCCTTTCTTTCTTTCTTTTTTTTTTTTTTTTTTTGCTGTGTTGGCCAGGCTGGAGTGCAGTGGCCGGATCTCAGCTCACTGCAAGCTCCGCCTCCCGGGTTTACGCCATTCTCCTGCCTCAGCCTCCGGAGTAGCTGGGACTACAGGCGCCCGCCACCTCGCCCGGCTAGTTTTTTTGTATTTTTAGTAGAGACAGGGTTTTACCGTGTTAGCCAGGATGGTCTCGATCTCCTGACCTCGTGATCCGCCTGTCTCGGCCTCCCAAAGTGCTGGGATTACAGGCTTCAGCCACCGCGCCCGGCCTTATCTTCTCTTTCTACTCACTATTTGTAATTCTGAGATGATAGTTCTGGCAAATGTCTATAGTTATGTTTTATGTATGCTGCACATTTTTGTAAAATCAGCTATCTTGGTTGTTTAAAGAAAGGGGCCCTAATGGTTAAAAGTTCAACTCAAAATGGTCAGCCTTTGAGTGTCTACCCATTGCTACTGTAGAGGTGTTGCTGGTATTCAGTAGAACTCTTCTGAGAAAACAAGGTCACCCAATTATTTTAATGATAGGTATAGAAGCTGGAGAGAAACTGATTACATCTTTGACCCCAGTGTCCACCTGTTTGTGAGTGGCATACAGGTGAGAGTTTCAGGGTTATCTGTAAAATGCAAGGAAAGTCGTAGCTCTGGTGTAAGAGTCACATCTATACTAACACTTTGTTGTGTTGTAAGTGTGCCTCTTATAAATATCAATGAAATGTTGACATCAAAGAATGAATTTCAATGCTGTGTTTTGATTTTCTCCACAACTGAAATGAAATAGAAAAGGAAGGTGTTGTGATCTTCAAGAAGGGATACAAAGAATGTCCAGAGTGCAAGTGGTGAAAATTAGATTCAAGAGCATGATTCCAAATTGTTCTGCCATTTAGTTTCCTCATATGCAGCCTGGGAATAATAATTCCTACTTCCTCTCAAGTCATAAGGATCAAATTGTATGATTAGGTAATTAATTCAAATTGCTTAGTGCTATGTGAAAATATTGATATAAGATGTTTTTAACATACTCTTTAAAAAGTGAGCTGCTCTTTTCAATGTAATAGTTTTTCCATTGAAGTAATTTAGTGTGTTAGTTTTTGTGTTGCTATACAGGAATATTTGAGACTGGGCAATTTATAAAGAAAATAGGTTTATTAGTTGGCTCGTGGTTCTACAGGCTCATGGTTCTACAGGCTGTACAGGAAGCACGGTGTTGGCATCTGCTCCTGGTGAGGCATCAGGAAGCTTCCAATTTTGCTGGAAGGCAAAGACAGTCATATCACATGGTGAGACAGGGAGCAAGAAAGAGAAGGGGAAAGTCCCAAAGTCTTTTAAACCGCCAGATCTCCCATGAACTCACCCAGTGAGAACTCACTCATCACCACGGGGATGGTGTTAAGCCCTACATGAGGGATCTGCCCCCTTGATCCAAATACCTCCCACTGGGCCCCACCTCCAACCTTGGGGATTATATTTCAACATGGAATTTGGAGGGGATAAGCATCCAAACCATATCCGTTAGCATCTTGCCAAATATGATAAATAATAGCAAATACTATCTCCGTGATAACTGAATACTTTAAAATTTGACATATTAAGAGATTTGGGATTGTTAGCCTCTCTTTGAGGTTGTGGCAATTAATTTTTTTTTAATTTTTAATTTTTTTTTTTTTTAGAGACAAGATCTCACTTTGTTGCCTAGGGTGGAATGCAGTGGTGCGATCGTAGCTCACTACAGCCTCTATGTCCTGGGCTTAAATGATCCTCCTGCCTCAGTCTCCTGAGCAGGTGGCACTACAGTTGTGCTGCCACACCCAGCTGGCAATTTTAAATTTTATTAAACATCAGGTATGCCAGAAAACTGTGCTTTCTTAGTCTACAGAGTCCAACAGAACAGGTGCATAAGCAATAATTAAAATTTCCTTGCAGCCCTATCCTTCATTTTACAGAGTCTGGTTGGATTGAAAAGCTGCTATGGGGTGTAAGGGGTATGAAATGGCATGGTTTAGATTGGTGCGGATGTCCACTTAAGTCTCCGTGGAGACTTAAGTCTGTCTCAATGTGTATAACTGATCAACCAGAAATTATTCAGATGTTTGAAAAATCAGTGTAATGAGTTGCTCTCTGAGTAGGGAAATTTGGGTTCAGCCTATCATTGAAAATGTATATGCACTTGGCACAATCACTTCTGCAGAGTTTCCTCTCAACTGGTAAGATTACAACCAATTTAAAGATTCTCCATGCTCTGAGATTTGAACTATGATGAAGGTGTCAATTAAAACTAGTACATGCTATTTTCCAGAACCTCCACGAAACTAATTTTAAGCTCTAGGTTTGCCCAGAAATTGATGAAGACTCTGCAGGGATGAGTAAATACCTTAATGTGCATTTATGTGGATTCTTGAAGCAGTTTTTATCTGTTAATAATCATTGTCTGCCCAAGTAAGATATCTAAGTCATTAACAAGACCTTTCTCCCTGTCTCATGGAATGAAGTACAAATCATTTCAATACTACTCCACAAATGTCCATTGAATCCAATCCTCTCTCCAGCCGTATGCCACTGCTTTGGTTCTGGACTTCATCATTTTTCACTTGGGCCATTTGAACAACTGGTTAAAATTTCTCCTTTTTTCTGCCTTGTCTTTTAATAGACAGCTGGTCTCCTCATTTATCTGTACAAAACAAAGATATGATGTCATCCCTCGTTTAAAAACCTTTTATGATTACCCATTATAAATAGGATAAAGTCAAACGTCTTAGGGGGTTGTACAGAATATCTTTTGCCATTTTGACCGAAAACAATTTACCATTTTCCTCTTTATTTTTGTGAAACATCTGATCCTGTGACCATGCTATACTTATTTTTTTTGACCTTTCTTTAAATGCAGTCTACCTTTGCATTTTTCCACATCTACATACAAGTCTTCTCTCTGTTAATTTGTGCCATTCTCCTTTTTCTCTTCCTGGCAAATCTTCCTTCAAGACAAGCTCAAGTCCTCTTCTTCTGGGCAACTTTCATGGTCTTCTGCAGATGGTGACAGTCAGTCAGTCTATCTTCTATAGTGTTGTGGTACTTCATGTGCATTCTGCTGTCATGGCATTTAACACAGCTTATTGGAACTATTTAGTTATTGTTTCTTCCCCAACTAACTGGACAGTGGACTTCTAGAGGGTATTTTTACTAATTGGATATTTTTGTGTCTGCTTACTCACATCTAGGATCTAGCACATCTGGTGCTCAGTTGATGGCTGTTAATCATAAACATGCTTGGTTGGATGGTATTTACTAACATGGTCTCCTGTGGGACAGTATTAAGGTCACTTTGACATTCAGAAACCTTCAGGAACCTTCAAAAGGGCTGGGCTTGGTGTCCCATGCTTGTAATCCCAGCACTTTGGGAGGCTGAGGCTGGCAGATTGCTTGAGCTCAGCAGTTTGAGACCAGCCTAGGCAATGTGGCAAAACCCTATCTCTACAAAAAATACAAAAATCAGCAGGGCATAGTGGTGTGCACCTGTGGTCCCTGCTACTCAGGAGGCTGAGGTGGGAGGATCACTTGAGCCCAAGATGTGGAGGCTGCACTGAGCTATGATCTGTGATCACATCACTGCACTCTGGCCTGGGCGACAGAGCAAGACCCTATCTGAAAACAAACAAAAAACCTTCAAAGATACCTATATTTAAGTCAGATATAGATATAGAAGATTTTGGAAATGTGTTAGAAATCTGACAAGACTGTACATTTATAATATAATTACTTTTAATTGCAAAATCTACAATTACTTTTGCACCAACCTGATAGTATTTGGTATTTCTGTATTTTTGGAAGCTTTAACCCTGCAACAATTTTCTGCTAAATAACATAGTGTAGTAGATTTCATGGTAGTTGTGTGACAAGGGTAACTGAATTCATTTCTCAAAGACTCATTTCCTATCTTTAAATAGGGCGAATCTCTCACAGGGTTGTTGAGAGAATTAAATGTGATCCTTCATGGAAAGCACTTAGAACAGTGTGTCGCACATAGCTGCCATCTTATGATCATCTACTATTAAAATTGAGTTTTACTATGTGTGTGTAATATCTGTGCTAATATATGTTAATAATATGCATTTCTACTGTGTATTATCCTTGTAAAGAAGGGACATTTCTCATAAATTCTCTATTGCAAAAGAACATCAGATTCTTTTGGTTAAACTTCCTCCTCTTCTCTCATCCTCTTATAATAAAATGATGGGAATTTGTTCAACATTTTTCTTTAAAGTGGTCTTAAAAATAGAGATTGATATAATTAGTTGATGTTAAAATGAAGTCAATCTCTCTTCTATTTGCTTATGATAGCAGCTAAAGTCTATGAAGATTCCAGTGATCTCATGCATAAAGCAAACCGGTGCCATAATGTGCTTACTGCACCAAAATCAATGCCATATATTTTTGATTAGTTTATAAAATGTATAACCAAGTAATATAGCAAATAGCATCATAATTAAAGTCAGAAGAAGGGTTAAGAAAATATTTATAATAATGTGACAAGATATTATATCTCTAGTATGCAAAGAACTTGTGCATATTGTGAAGAAAAGGACAAAGTACAAAAAGGATAAATGGTTCTGGGCTATGAATAGACACCTCATAGAAGGAGGAAAGTAACTGGCTAATAAATGTATGAAAAATACATTAACAAGTTGTAAAAGACTAAAATGACTAATTTTCATTTGATAGCATTTTATTTTTTATATTGGCAAAAATAAAAAATCTTTATAATGTTGAGGATATGGACACTACCAAATATTGCTGATTTGAGCATCAATCGGTACAACTTTTTTGGTGGAAAGCGTAGGCAAATGGTTAATCCCTTAAAATAAAAACGTGCTTATTGTTTGTCACAGCAAACCACTTTGGGGAACTCCTGCAATAGAAATGAGAATATTAATATGTAAGGATATATTAATATTTACAAGGATGCTTATTACAGCAGTGTTTGTAAAGCAAAAAGACCAGAAACAAACCACGTTTACCTTTATGGGACTGGTTGAATATATTTATGGTTTCTTTATTATGGAAAGTGATAATTTAAAAGTGAGTTAGAGCTACAAATAGTAAAATAAAAAGATGTACATTATTTACTGTTAAGTAAAAAAGCAAGTTACCAATCAGTGAGTATTGCATAATACTAGTTTAAAAACAAAACAGAACAAAAAAGCAAAAGAAAGAAGTCATACTATTTGTCTGAATTAAGGCCGTTCATGGATTTGGTTGTCTCAGGGGGATGGAATTTTGAGGGGAGGAAGATTTATTAGCTTTTCTTTCTGCTGTATAGTTTGATATATTAAAATAAACATGTGTTTTGTAATAAATACAATAAAATAAAACACAAGAAAAGAAAAATTTGGGCTGAAGGAAAAGCAGAGAGCAGTTTTTCTCTTGGATATCTTTTCCTTGCATAAATTTTGTGTACTATCATTTGTTGTACATTTGGTCTTATGAGTGCTTCTTATTCACATAGTCATAGAATTTCCCTCTCTAAAATGGCTTAGTTTCCCTCTGAATGGGATGGTCATTAAACAATTTTTTTTAAGTGAAATAAAATGGCTTGGTAATTGTGCTTGTGGAATATTTCTCATCCCTAGTTACGATTTTTGGTGATGTGTATACTGTCTTACTGTTTAGAAATTACATTTGGAACTGAGCTGGAGCATGTCGTTTTGTTCAGATGTTGGTAGCACAAACATGTTTTTATAGAGTAGAATTAAGAATGCTTTTTTTTCCCCCCCTTCTATGTTCGAAGCCCAAAATTAAGTAGCCCTGTCCTCATCCTTTTTAATTTCAGGTGAGTAAATTCCCTGCATCATTGACTCCTCCCATTTCAAATTATTGCTTAGGTGAATAAATTCCTCCATCGACTCCTCCCATTTTAAATTATTACTTTGCCTGTAAAGTTTAAATGTTTTAAAATAATGTTTTTTAATTACAAAAGCAAAGGTTGTTTATTACTGAAAAATCAAAGTCATGTTCAGGTAAATACCAAACAAAACCAACTCTTCTACTTCTAAAACAACAACAAAAATGCTATTAAATTAAATTTGGTCTAAAGCTGTCTCTGCATGTAGTGAACTGCAACCTAACTTAGCATGTAAACAAACTACAACCAAACTGCATATATTCTTGTAACAAATAGCTAAGTTTCAGATAATCACAGCAGCTGAGTCGCAGCCAATCACAGGCTGATAATTGATCAGACAATGTTCATATAAGGCAAATGCCTGATGGCATCCTGCCTAAATAAGGCAGATGTTGAACTGTAACCAGTGAAACTGTGTGTTATTTCCTTTTTCTATCTATAAATACTGACTGCTCATGTTGTTGGTAGCTCACTCTACCTTTTCTGGTTCTGAGGGCTGCCTGTCTTATAAATTGGTTTTGCTCTAATAAACCCTACTAAATTTAATTTGACTGAAGTTTTTCTTTTAACAATGAAAATCTCACCAATTTAGTGTCAATCTCTCAGTCTCTTGGTAACTTTCAAATCTTTCATTACAAATGGTTTTCATGAGTAGTAATGAAGTTGAAGGGCTTTCAGAGTCAGACTAATCTGAGTTTTCATTACTTGATTTTGTTGACTTGCATCTCAGTTTCTTTTCTGGAAAATGGGCATAATAAATATTATTAACTTCCCATAGGATTGTTACAAGCACTACATTGTAAAGCTCAGTGCTTGGTTCATAGTAAGTTCTTTTTATTGTTATACTTAAAGATTTCACATATGTTTATTATTATATATTGCTTAGGTAATCCATGTTCAATACAGAGATGAACCTTTTTAATAACATGGCACACTGGTTTCAAAGAGACAGGTTGCTCCCAGCTGAATTTGATGCTGCGGGGCTGTGGCTACACTAGACTCTGCCATTGCCCTGAAGCCTAATAACTCCTCACTCCCAGAACCCTTGCCAGGCATAAGTTACCAGAAGTGAAATGTGAGCAAAGGGTGTGGATAGTTTTGACAGTTTTATGCTCCCTTTATTTTTTGAGTACCACTACTTCTTCCTTCTGATAGGTTATACCAATTTACATGTCACAGTGTAGAAGAGAGCTCACTTTCTAAACTTTTCACAGCATGGTATTTTTTCTTTACCTTTGCCAGTGTGATTAGTGAAAAGTAGCCTCACATTGCTTTACATTGTGATTATAAACTTTTGGTCAATGTAAAAGTAAAATGTGGAGCACTAGCTTAATAAAAAAATATTCAAGGGATAAAGTGAGGAGGAACTAATACCTGATAATCTTATAAATCACTGACTGTGTAAGTAGCATTTGCTAGGTCTCTGCTCTTTATATGTTTTTTATGAGCCTGGCTACTCTTGTTTCATAGCTATACTTTGTGCTTCTGGTTACAATTGTGTAATCTGTTACTAAATGAAGATTGAATATGGCAATCTTCACTCTCATCTTTTTCCTTTTTAACATTGATGAAGGCTGGGCACAGTGGTTCATACCTGTAATCCCACCACTTTGGGAGGCCAAGACTTGAGTGCAGGAGTTTGAGACCAGCCTGGGCAACGTGGCAAGACCTTGTCTCTACTAAAAGTAAAAAAAAAATTAGCTGGGCATGGTGGCATGCATCTGTAGTTCTAGCTACTCAGGAGGCTGAGGTGGGAGGAGCCCAGGACGTGGAGGTTGCAGTGAGCTCTGAATGTGCCACTACATTCCAGCCACAGTGACAAAAAAATTTTTTTCTTAAATTGCCTACATTTTTTTTTTTTTTAAATTGAGTGTGAGATTGTAAGAGAAAATAGAGAATAATCCATGACTTGAGTGGAAGATTGAGATTTATTTTCTTGGCTAGAGTTTCATGAAGAATTGTCCCTATTATCTTTGAATTTTTTTTTTTTTTTTTTACCTATATTTAAGTGCATACTTTGGCAACACACATTTTGCTTCTCCAATTGCTTGCTTTTATTTATGAGAAGCAATGTTCTGATTGTAGCAATCATTTTTTCCCACACATTTTTGTTTTCCCCTAAGAGTTTTTCTTAAGAGAGGGCAAGAAAGTTAATTTTTAGAAGTTAGTTCTATACTGAGAATGACGTTTTTTAACTTTCTTGGATTTTGATGTTAAAATACAATTTTTATGAGAGATAGTATTAATGATTCTCAATAGGAATTATTTTCATGTAATATTCTTGTCTGATAATAGGTGTACAAGAAAAACTTGAATATGTAAATATGTATCACATGTAGCGATAGTGTATCACCTTTCAGATGAGAGCATGACATTTGTAACTGACCACCTGAAGGGCATCCACTTGAAACACATTTTCTAGTGCTGAAGCTAGATTTACCTTAATTTGTACATACACGTGTTTAATCTTTCTTGTAAAGGGAGAGTCTTTTGTTAAGGAATACAGCCAAGCTGATTTGGTCAGCATGGTCCTTAAGTTTTAAACCTGTGATCTTCAGATTAGAACCTTAATGGTTTTGGCCAAAAGCCATTGTAAAGTTGAATTAAAAAAGAAAAAAGAAACATCATAGAGCAAAAGTCATAACATTCAATGGTAGAGCAGAGTTGCAAATATGCAAAACCTACCATTTAAGAATACATTTTATCAACAGCCAATATTACTACTGTAATACTGAAGTAACTTTTATACTGGTTTTAGAAAGAAATACAAAGTCTCCAGAAGTTACTCCTTTTGCTAGGACCCAAATATACCCTCTTGCCTGTCTCTGTGCTTTTGTTTAAATTGTTCTCTTTGTATTTTCTCCGCACCCTTATCTACCCAGGGAAGGTCTTATGCACTTTATGCTCATTCTTTGAATTCACTTCTTATGTAAAATCTTGGATTTGTTTTTATCCCACCACCAGATATTGTGTGTGTGTGTGTGTTTTCAGAACTTGTGTTCCTTTATGCATTGTTCCTTTATCTGACAGTGACACACCTCTTTGTGTCAGGCATTCTGTGGGGTACTTGATTTATAATGGTAAATCAAACACCATGTTTGCTTTCACGAACTTTAAAAAGCAATTTTATATATATACACACACACACATATATGTAAATATATGTAATAGAATTTGTACCAAATTAAAAAAAATTGTAGACTTTATTTTCTAGAGCAGTTTTAGGTTTACAGAAAAATGGAGTAGAAAGTGTAGAGTGTTCCCATATGTCCCGCCTCCCTTAACCCCACACATGGTTTCCCCTGTTAATAACATTTTGTGTAAAGTGATACGTTTGTTAAAATTGATGAAGAATATTCATACATGATCATTAACCAAAATCCACAGTTTACATTAGTGTTCACTTTCTGTGTTGTACAGTTCTATGAGTTTTGACAAATGTATGATGCTTGTATTCTCCTTTATGGTATTATGCCGAATAATTTCACTGCCTTAAAAATCTCCTGTGCCCCACTTATTTATCCTTCCCTCCTGCCCATGAACCCCTGGCAACCACGTTGCCCAGGCTGGTCTCAAACTCTAGGGGCTTAAACAATTGGCCTTAGCTTCTTGAGTAACTTGTAGATATTCTTTATCAGGTTGAGGAAGTTCTCCTTTATCCTTAGTGTACTGAGATTTTTATTACGATTAAGCATTTGATTTGGCCAAATGCTTTTTCTGCATCTATTGATATTTTTCTTCTTTAGCCTATTGATGTAATGAATCCCATTAATTTATTTTCAAGTGTTGAATCAGTCTTGCATACATGGAATAAATCTTAGTTGGTCAATATGTATGATTATGTTTATACATTACTGGATTTGGTGTGTTAATATTTTGTTGAGAATTCTTACCTCTGTGTTTATGAAAGACAGTGGTTTGTGGTTTTTCTTTCTTGTAATGTCTTTGTCTGGTTTTGGTATTAGGGTAATGCTGACCTAATAGAATGAGCTAAGAAGTTTTTCCTCTGCTTCTGTTTTCTGGAAAAGATTGTAGAAAACTAGTATTTTCTTCTCACATTTTTGGTAGAAGTCACCAGGGAACCCATCTGGGAATGATGCTTTCCATTTATGAACGTTATTAATTATTGATTCAATGTCTTTAATAGATAAAGATTATTCAGGTCACCCATTTCTCCTTATTTGATCTTTAGTAGATTTTAAAATGTCTTTCTAGGAAGTGATCCACTTCATCTAGGTTATAAAATTTATAAGCATACAGTGTTAATAACATTTTGTTATTATTCTTTTAATGTCCATGAGATCAATAGTGGTGGCCCCTCTTTTATTTATGATATGAATAATTTGTGTTTTGTCTTTTCTTTTTCTGGGTTAATCTGGCTAGAGCTTTATTAATTCTATTGATCTTTGCAAAGACTCAGCTTTTTTTTTTTATATTCTCCATTGATTTCACATTTTCAATTTTATTGGTTTCTGTTGTAATTTTTCTTTTTCTTCTTCTTCTTCTTTTTTTTTTTTTTTTTAAGACGGAGTCTCCCTCGGTTGCCCAGGCTGCACTGCAACCTCTGCCTCCTAGGTTCAAGCGATTCTCCTGCCTCAGCCTCCCGAGTAGCTGGGATTACAAGAATACACTACCACACCCAGCTGATTTTTTTATTTTTAGGAGAGATGGGGTTTTGCCATGTTGGTCAGGCTGGTCTTGAACTCCTGACCTCAGGTGATCTGCCTGCCTCGGCCTCCCAAAGTGCTGGGATTGCAGGCATGAGCCACTGCACCCAGCCTGTTGTAATTTTTATTATTTCTTCTTTTCTGATTGCTTTAGACTTATACTGCTCTTATTTCTCTAGTTTCTTAGATTACTGATTTTAGATCTTTGTCTTTTTTCTTATATATTTCTTCAATGCTATATATTTCCCTCTAAGCACTGGTTTTGCTGCATTTCATAGGTTTTGATAAGTTGCATCTTTATTTTCATTTAGTTCAAAATATTTTTAATTTCTCTTGAGATTTCTTCTTTGACTCACATGTTATTTAGAAGTGTATTGTTTAATGTTCAATTATGGTGAGATTTTTTTCAGTTATCTTTCTATTACTTGTTTATAGTTTAATTTCATTGTGGTGTGAGAGCATACTTTGTACGATTTCTATTGTTTAAATTTGTTAGGGTATGTTTTGTGGCTCGGAAAGTGGTCTGTTTTGGTGAATGTTCCATATGAGCTTGAGAAGAATGTGTATTCTGCTGTTGTTAGATGAAATATTCCATGAATATCAACTAGATGCAGTTACTTAATGCTGCTTTTTACTTCAAGTATGTCCTTACTGATTTTCTGCCTGTGGATCTGTCAATTATTGATAAAAAGGTGTTGAAGTCTCCACTGTAGTTGTGGATTTATTTGTTTCTCCTTGTTGTTCTTTTAGTTTTTGCCTTCATATCTTGATGTTGTGTTTTTAGACTTATACACAGTAATAGTTATGTCTTCTTAGAATATTGATTTTTTTATCATTATGTAATGCTCCTTTTTATCCCTGATATTTTTCCTCGCTCTGAAGTCAGCGTTTTAAGAAATTAACATACCTACATCAGCTGTCATTTGATTCATGTTAACATGGTGTATCTTTTCCATTCTTTTACTTTTAATTTATGTGTTTCTTTATATTTAAAATGGGTTTCTTATAGACAACGTATAGTTAGGAGTTCTTTTTAAAATTCATTCTAACAGTCTCTGTCTTTTAATTTGTCCATTTAAACACTTCGTCTTTAAAGTATTTATATAGTTGTGTTAATATCTACCATATTTTTCACTGTTTTATATTTGCTGCCCTTATTCTCTGTTTCTTCTCTGGTATTGAGCACTTTATATGATTCAATTTTCTCTCTAAGCATATAAATTGTATTCTTTAAAAAAAATATTTTGGTGGTTTCCCTAGAGCTTGCATTAACAACCAATCCAAGTTTACTTTCAAATAATGTTAATACCATACCAGTATGTGAATAATACAAGTGCCTTATAACAGAGGCTATGCAATTCCTTCCTTTCATCCCTTATAATATTGCTGTCATTCATTTGACTTATCCTGCAGGATCTCTAAATTACTGGTAAATTAACAGATCCAGCAGGATAAGCTATAATCTCTGAATTACAAGCTATAACCACCAAATAAACTATAATCACTGAATACTTTGTTACTCTTGTTATTATTTTAGAGACTGGGTTGGGGGGGGTGTCTCACTATGTTGCCCAGGCTGGCCTTGAATTTCTAGGCTTAGGCAACCCTCCTACCTCAGCCTCCTGAATAGCTGGAACTACAGGCATATGCCACTGTGCTTAGTGTTATTGCATGGCAGGTCTTCTGGTGATATATTCCCTCAATTTTTGTCTGGAAAAGTCTTTATTTCTCTTCCTTTTAAAAGAATAATTTTCTTGGAAGTGAAAGTATAGGTTGACGGTTTATTCTTTCAACACTTTAGATATTTCATGCCACTGTCTTTCTTGTGTGCACAGTTTCTGAAGAGAAGTCTAATGTGGTTAGTATCCATGTTCCTTTTTAGGTAAGGTGTTTATTTCCTCTGCTTCCAAAGATTTTCTGTTTATCTTTGATTTTCTGCAATTTAAATATAATATGTCTAGATGTAGATTTTTTGATATCTATTCTGCTGGCATTCCCTGAATTCCCTGGATCTGTAGTTTGGTGCCTGTCATTACATTTTGAAAAATTTTTGTCATTATCTCTTCAAATATTTCTTTTGTCCTTTTCCCTCTTTCTTCTCCTGGCACTGCCATTATGTATTTATTACAACTATTGTAATTGTCTCACACTCTTTCAATATTTGATTTCTTCTTTAAAAATATTCTTTTTTCTCTTTGTATTTTATTTTGGGAAGTTTCTACTGACATCTTGAAACTCACTAATGCTTTCCGCAGCTGTGTCCAGTCTACAGCTGAACCTATTAAAGGCATTCTTCATATCTGTTACAGTGTTTTTTGTTTTTAACATTTCCATTTGATTCTCTCTTAGAGTTTACATCTCTGCTTACATTACCCATCTATTTTTTTGTATTGTTCACTTTTCCCATTAGAACATGTAATTGTTATTTTATGTGTCACCTTGACTGGGCCAAAAGATGCTCAACTAGCTATTTAAACATTATTTTGGGATGTGTTTATCAGAGTGTTTCTGGAAGACATTAGCATTTAAATTGGCAGACCTAGTAAAGTAGCTGGCCCTCCCCAATGTGGGTGGACATCATCCAATCTGTTGAGGGGTTGAATAGAACAAAAAGGCAGAGGAAGGCTGAATTTGCTTTCTGCCAGACTAGTTGAGCCGGAACATCAACCTTCCCCTGCCCTTGATACACCTGGTTTTCAGGCCTTCAAACTTGGACTGGAATCTGCACCAGTGGCTCTCTGGCCTTTGAACTGCACCACTGTTTTTTCTGGGTCTCCAGCTTGCTGATGGCACATTGTGGAATGTCTCAGCTTCCACATTGCATGAGCTAATTCTTTATAATAAACCATTATATAGATGACCCTTGAACAACATGGGTTTTAATTGTGTGGGTCCTCTTATGTGTGACTTGTTTTAAAAATATATTGGAAAATATTTTTGAGATTTGCAACAATTTGAAAAAAACTCACAGATGAACCATGTAGTGTGGAAATATGGAAAAAAATTAAGAAAAAGGTATGTCATGAATGCATAAATATATGTGGATACTGGTCTGTTTTATCATTTACTATCATAAAATATAGGTAACTGTATTATTAAAAGTTAAAATTTATCAAGACTTACAAACACAGACCATTCATGGTGCCATTTACGCTTGAGAGAAAGGTAAACAACTGTAAACATGCAGTATTAAATCCTAACCCTATAAAATTACCTGTATTACATACTGTACTACTGTAATAATTTTGTAGTCACCTCCTGCTGCTACTGTTGTGAGCTCAAGTGTTGAGTATCTGTTTAAAATGCCCTCTGATGCTAATCATCTCCATGTGAGCAGTTCATCTCTCCAGTAAATTGTGTATTACAGTAAAAAGTGCTCTCTTACAGTTCTTATGTATTTTTCACCCTGGTTAGTGCAATACTGTAAACCTTGAGTAACACTGTGGGACCCGTACAAAGGGCCACTAGTGATGCTGAAAGTGCTCCCAAGAAGCAGAAAAAAGTGATGTCATCAAAAGAAAAAGTTGAGCTGCTCAATATATACCTTAGATTGAGGTCTACAGCTGTGGCTGCCCATCATTTCAGACAGATGATTCATCTTGTAAACAGATGATGTAAACTTATGATAGTAATAAGTACAGTATGGAACTATAAATATATTTTCTCTTCCCTATGATTTTTCTTTTTTCTTTTCTTTTCTTTTTTTTTTTTTTTGAGATGGAGTCTCACTCTGTCAGCCAGGCTGGACTGTAGTGGTGCAATCACGGCCCACTGCAGCCTCAAACTCCTGGGCTTGAGCAATCCTCCCATTTCAGCCTCCTGAGTAACTGGGACCACAGGCATGTGCTACCATGACTGGCTAATTTTTATTTTTATTTTCGTAGAGACAGGGTTTCACCATGTTGCCCAGGCTGGTCTCAAACCCCTGGGCTCAAGGGATCCTTCTACTTCAGCTTCCCAAAGCATTGGGACTATAGACATGAGCCACTGCACCCAGTCATGATTTCCTTAATAACATTTTCTTTTCTCTATCTTACTGTAAGAATATAGTACACAATACATATGACATACAAAATATATGTGTATCAACTATTTATGTTATTGGTAAGACTTCCAGTCAACAGTAGTCTAGTGGTAACTAAGTTTTTGGGGAATAAAGGTTTTGCACAAATTTGTGGTTGCTCAGGGGTGGGTGCCCTAGGCTAATCTCCATGTTGTTCAAGGGTAAACTATGTAGATAGATATAGATATAGATATAGATATAGATATAGATATAGATATAGATATATCCTATTGGTTCTGATTCTCTGGAGAAGTCTAATACAGAGCCCTTAGTATATTCATCATTCTTGCTTAAAACTTCCAGCCTAATAATTCAAACATCTCTATCATATCTGAGTCTGGCTCTCTTGCTTGCTATGTCTCTTCAAACTGTTTTCGACCTTTTAGCATTCTTTGCAAGCTTTTGTTGTTGTTGCTGCTGTTTTGTTTTGATAGCCAGACACAATGAATTGTGTACAAGGCACTGAAATCAATAGGCCTTTGTTGTGAGGTTTTGTGTTGATCTTGCTGGAAGCCAGGTTGTGTTTACCGTTTGATGTAGCTTTGGTGTGGTGGCTGACATATCCCACAGTGTCTTTGTTTTTGTCTCCCCTGTTGCCTTGAGGTTTCCTTAGAAACCTCCCTTTCTTAAATAGGGTTTGAGGCTTGCAGTTCTTTCAGGTGTAATTTCCTGTTATTACACATAAGCCAGATTGACTGGGTCTCACTCAATCTTTTAATGTGCCTGTACTCCTGAGCTGTGACCTTCACAAGTGCTTCTCAGCCTTTCTTTTCCCCTTAAGTGAGACAGAAATGCTAGAGGGTACTGGAATTGGGTATTTCTTTTCCCTCAGGTGGATTAGGATCTGGTAAATCCCAAGTCAGTTAGGCTCTGGCAAATCAGATTCCATTGAGGAAACTTTTTATTAAGGAAAACAGAATGTTCTGGGTGTATTTCAAAATGGCTACTTTTCCCCTTCTGCTGCTGGACTCATGAGAGGGGTTTTCTTCTATCTACTCTGAGAAACTTGTGGGGCTCTTGGAGGTAGAAATCTCTACCTTTTGAAACTCAACTCATTATTTGGGGCTTATGTTAAATGTATTCTCCCCTGTGAAGTTCTGTTTTGACCATTTCTTCTCATGGACTTTGTTTTCTCACCTTTGGGGTTGTACCTCTAACATTCCAAAAAGATGGAATGCATTGAATTACATTCGGCTTTGTGTTTTGACTTAAAAAGAGGATTTCTCTGTAGATAGGCAGGATAGTCTACCTGTTATAGCAGCAAAGGAACTTTGAAGACAGATGGGAAATTAAACTCTGGTGGATTACTGGAATTCTGGACTTGACTAAGGTTTGGGTATCTTAGCAAGGTTAGAGGTAAATAGGATAATGAGACAGCCAAGTAGGACGGGCTCCCTGGCAGAACCTCTGACAGCCTGCACATTGGGAGGAATGCACACGGGGTGGAGAAAAAACAGTGGCATTACTGTAATTATTGACTATGAACTCCTAGAATTTATAGTGAAGGAATAGTTACATATAAACATACATTTATATATTATTATTGGATTTGAAACATAAGCATGTATATATGAACACACATATATACCATCTTCATTTGCTTTGGTTTCAAATACATAGTCAAATTATGTTCAAAGTATGCCTGGGAATGTCAAGTTCAAACTAATTTACAGACCTGAACTGATTGTGATTTAATTATTTATTATGTGTTCTATAGGTTGTTTGATTTGACTTTGTTAATTATCTAATAAACCTGAACAATTTGGAAACAATAGTAGTAATTGTGGCCATCTTAAGAACAATGAAGGCCATAGAAAAAGATAATCCTACTACTCATAAACATCTTAAGCTTTATTATGCAAACATTATCCCTACTATACTCTAAAATATGAAGGAGAGATGAAAGAGTAAAGAAAGAGGAAAGAAACATGAAAAGCGGCGCAACAGTCAAAGACAGGTTTATTTTGGAAGAATATACCTGAGAGGGGCTTCTAGTTGATTTTGGTCAGGAGCATTCTCTCTTACAAACTAAGAGTATTTATTGGTGAGGGAGCTTATCACAGGCTTGGGATGTTTCTGTGTTGGGGAGAAGTTTATGGCAGGGTTGGAATGTCTCTGGTGAGAGGAGAGGTTGTCTTGAGGCTGACATCTCTCCGGCCGGGAGGGAGGTTACCTTGGGGCTGGCATGTCTCTGGCCAGGGAGGGGTTTATCTGATGGTTGGAATGTTTCTGGTCAGAGATATCATTTGTGGTTTATGGTCATGCTGACCTTAGCCATTAGGCTGATGCCTTTTGGATTTAGGTGGTTTTGATCGAGGGGAACTTTAGAATGGCAGTGCTTGTCCAAGATGGTGATGCTTCTGCTCTGTCAGGAGAGAATCAGTAAATAAGAACCTTTAATAGGCTGGGTGCAGTGGTGCACAGCAGGGCGGTAGCTCATGCCAACACATTGGGACGCCAAGGGGAGCTGATTGCTTGATTCCAGGAGTTTGAGACGAGCCTGCGCAACATGGCAAAACCCTGTCTCTACAAAAAATACAAAAATTAGCCAGGCATGATCGTGTGTGCCTGTGGTCCCAGCTACCCAGGAGGCTGAGGTGGGAGGATCACCTGAGCCTGGGTGGTCGAGGGTGCAGTGAGCCATGATCACACCACTGACTCAGTGGAGGTGACAGTGAAACTTTGTCTCAAGCAAACAAAAAACAACAACAAAAATACAAAACAAAACTGGGGATATATAATGATACCCGAGGTTAAATCACTAGGGTCCATAATAGCACTGATGATAGCTTTTCCTTGTAATAGATGAGCTTGTACAGATAGATGCTGCTTGCTTGAAGGGAGGTTTTAGTGGGTTTTGTACATTCATATTTTGTGGGGGAAAACCACATCTACTCTATGCCATTGTCTAAGTTTTAAGTAAGGAAATGTGTCATAAATTCTAGAGACATTTGGGTGTCGTGGTTAATCAATGACATAGACTTTGGAACCAGTGCTTGAGTTAATTTCATCACAACTTAGAGCCTCTGTTTTCCTATATGCTAAATTTCCTATATCCTAAATTAGGAATAATATTATACCTACTTCATTGGATACTCATGTGAATTAAATGTGAATATTATTTTAAAAATCATACAGCGTCTGTTCCTCTGCCAATGTTAGGTGAAGTGTTTGTTAGTATTATCATCATCACCTTTATTTATTCAAGTCGATGGTTACAGAAGTAACTTGTCTTCCCTTCCGTGGACATAAGTCAAAACAGGTACTGAAGTTTAAAAAGGAAACTAAGGTATTTTAGGGAAAGAATTCTCACTTAACTCAGAAAAGACAACAGACTTACAGTCTTGTAAAAATCTAACTTGATTAAATTCTGAGAAATCTCAGCCTTTAATATTGAATAATCAAGCATTAAAGATAATATCTGTCAAACAATGATATTCAAAGCATATCTTGAAAATTAAGTAATTCATTTATTTTTAGCTTTTCTAGGAAAGCTATTTTTTGTCCCTGAATGGGTTAGTTGGCTTTCATTTTCCTAATAAAGATTAAAAGCTTTAAAATATTTCATTTACCAACTCTGAAGATTCTGTTGATTCATATAGAGAATGATAGATACCACTTTTGATCTAGTTCTGTCTTTAAAACACGATTGTTTTTCAGTTGTTTGCGCCTAACTTGGAGTGCTAGGAGGTCTATTAATAAAATATGTTGTAATTGTCCCACGATGATAGCATTGTTAAAGGAAAATTCAACCCCCTGCTGAATTAAAATGAATTTGATCTGAGTGGAACATTAACAGTCTGATGCATCTGGATTCTCCTTTCATTCACACTCATTTCCTAGAATGACCTTTGTACTTCCTCTTTGTAGAGTTTCTTTGTTGGAAAAGGTCAGGAGGACAACGTTATTAAAATTCTTTAGGTTTTTCTAACTTCACCCCCATTATCTATTGCTTTTTCTGGGGTTATTTTTTTCCCTCTGAGTTTCAGTATAAAGGCCTTTTACTCTAAAAGCTCTATTTCTCAGATACTTGTTTTTTGTGTAATTACACTAAACTTCGTTCAGAATTTAGGCATATGTTGATTGCTGCTATTTACGCAAGCTAAATATTCAATCTGGATTGATTAAAATGTATTATAGGTCTGTTGTTTATTTCAGCTGGTATTAAATTGAGATAGTGTAAAAATAGAAATAAAAGTGATATTGATGTGAAATGATTAAAAAACACTGTACTTGACATTACCTACTGTAGTGACTTTAAAGCATCTTGGAGGCTTAACAGCCTATGTTTGATTTTGATACCATGTCTGTATTATTAAGCTTATGCTAATCTGGCAATGTAGAATTAACTTTTGTAGAGGCAATAAGATATAAGAGGCAAGATATAAGGGCTGAGAGCATAGCCTCTCCATGTGGTGTGGGCTTCTCACAGTGTGGCAGCTGGCCCCAAAAGCAAAGGCCTAAGAGCAAGTATTCCAAGCAACCCAGGTGGAAGTTGCAGGGCTTCTTATGACCTGGCCCGAGAAGTCACACAGTATCAGTTCCACCACATCCTATCAGATCAAAAGCCAGCGTTAAGGTCAGCCCCAATTCAAGGAGATGGGTCTGCACAAGGGCATGAACACCTGGAGGTGTTCATTGGAACACTGTCTTTGAAGACTAGCTTCTACACATATGGAACTACTCATCACTAAATTCAAAACAGTGGTTACCTTTGGGGAGGGCAGAGAGAAGTGCACAGAGGGTGAAATATGAGTGAGGAAACATTGTATTTCTTATGTATTTTATATGAGGTGGTAGATACATAGCTGTTGGTTCTATTATGCTTTTTAGTATTTTTGAAATACTTCGTAATAAAAACATATACTTTTTATTTCTTTTAGATTCTGTAGCATCGTTGTTTTAAAGAAGAGTTTAATATCCAGGAAATAGTCTTCAAAATAAATTTGCTGTTTGAGGATAGAAACTAAACGCTGTGGTTGACTGTTTATTGTATACAATTTAAAACATACAAAATCAGGCAGAGTGGTAGAATGAATTTCCATCTACCTGTCACCAACCATAACAAGTATAGACACATGACTAGTTTGGTTTCATTTATACCTTACTTTTCTCTCTCCTGTATTATTTTGAAGCAAATGAAAGACTTCTTAACATTTCAGCCCCATATATTTCACTTGTATCTCTGAGAGATAAAAATAATTAAAAAAAACCGAAAACCTATCCTCACAATACCTAAATATTCTATCATACCTAAACCTTCAATAATAATTTCTTCAATATTTTTCTGATCCATTTGGAAATTATCAAATATCCACTAAGTTCAAGTTTCCAATTGTCTTATAAATATCATACTATTTTTTGATTGTTTGTTTGAATTAGGATCCTAACAAGGTCCATACATTTTGATTAGTTGATATAGCTCCTGAGTCTTCTTTAATCTGTGGGTTTCTGCTTTTCTGGATTTTATATTTTGGGCAATTTATTTGTCAATGAAACTAAGTCCATTGTTGATTGCATCCCTGTGGTGTCATTAAATATGTTCTTTTATTCCCTGTGTTTCCTGTAAACTGGTAGTTCGATTTAGCAGCTCTATCAGATTCAAGCTTGGACACTTTTTTGTGAGACTTCTTTTTAGATTGTGGTATATTCTTCCATGTGAAGGCAAAATAATGGCTTGCCTGGTTGTCTCTTTTTGTGATCTTAGCCGCTGTTGGAAAATTCACAGATCCACTAAATTTTTGGAACTACAACATGATGATATTCTGATTATATAATTCATTCTTCTTTTCTAAAACCATAGTTCAGTTTCTTTATTAACTGAAATGCTTCTATAAGAGAAGATCTCTTATATCCACTATTTGCTTATTTTTTGGCATAGTTCATATAGAAAGTTTTCAAAATAATGAGTTAGATCCCTAGTCTCCTATCTTACATCTGTGTTTTTTTTATACACCAATAATTACATTTCTCAAGGACCCAAAGAATGATAACACCAGAATATCAAATAATCACTCTTAGGATTTATCCCACAGTATATACTCAACAGTTTCAAAATAACAATACCAGCACTACCACCAACAATATGATTACTGTACAATGTTTTGTATCCAGTTCTTTTTGCTTTTGCATATATCTCACTTAGGATATAATACACAAATTGTTTGTTTTAAAGTCATTTGGCATAGTCCCTCTCTGTATGGGTAGGCCTCCAATTGGCCACATTTTTTTTTTTTTTTTTGAGACAGGGTCTTGTCCTATTGCCCAGGCTGGAGTGCAGTGGTGAAATCATAGCTTATTGCAGCCTCACCCTCCTGGGCTCAAGTGATTCTCCTATGTCAGCCTTCCAAGTACCTGAGACTACAGATGTGTGCCGCCCCACCTGGCTGATTTCTTTATTTGTTTTCTTTATTTACTTTTTTTTTTTGTAGATAATGGGGACTCACTATATTGGCCAGGCTGGCCTTGAACTCCTGGCCTCAAGCAGTCCTCCTGCCTCAGCCTCCCAAAATACCGGGATTATAGGCATGAGCCACTGCACCCAGCCTAATTTTTATTTTTAGGAATTTCTGCTCTAAAGTTTTGTTTATAATTATGTAAATTGTATCTTTTCCTTCTATTTCCTTCCACTTTAGCCATTTTTAAAGCTTATGGTTAATTTTTTTCATAATTTTTAACATTATAGGCTACTTTTGATACATTTTTATATGTAGATATATATACTTGCATCCCTTTTTTATTTTTTATTTTTTTATAGGTAAAGGAAGGCAGATTAATTAGAGAAAGTACAAAGATATGTTGCAAGGGTGCAATGGGCAGCACAGCAGAGAAAGGGCTGTCTGCCATATTCCCCTTTGTTTAGATAAATGTAGCATGCTAAACATACTTCCCCCTGCTTGCTGGTTTTACTTAAGATGCCCTGGAGATTAAGTCACAACGGCAATAAATGTTATTGTGTTTAATGTACCATAATTTTATTTAGCTTGTCATTTCTTCATGAGTATTTCGATTATTCCCAGTTTTGTGCTATTATAGTCCTGCCATGAATTGCCTTGTCTTTTCATTTTTTAAAATTTTTTCCCCAGTTTGTATCTTTTCATGTTTTTCTCTAGTTTATCTTTGAGATCAATGTCTAAGACTAGATTTTTGAGCCAAAGGGCAAATGAATATTTCACTTCTTCAAATATTGCCAAATTTGCTTTCATTGAACCTGTACTGTTTTACATTCTCAACCACATATGAAAGTGTTTTTTTTCCTCACAGCCTTGTCCAAAATATGATGTCCAGACATAATTTTTACCAATTTAATGAGTAAAATAATCATATATTGACAGTTTTCCTTTTCATTTCTCTTATGAGAGATGTTAAACCTTTTTTTCATATAAGTAAGAGCAATTTTTTTCAGTCAACTGTTTATTTCTCTAGACCACTTAAAAATATCTTTTTTCTCTATTGTTCTAGAAATTATTTATGTATGACAAATACTCTCTTCATTTGTGATATAAATCATATTTTTACCAGCTTGTCATTTATTTTACTTTGCTTATGATTCTGCTTGCCAAATAAATTTTTATTTTTACTATTCAAATTTATCTCCTTATCTTATTGTTTTTAGGTTCTGGATCTTAATTAGAAAAGTTTTCCCCATTCCTTGATTAGAGAAGAACTCATTCAGGTTATCTTCTAGTGTTTAGATGGCTTCCATATTTACATTTAAATCTCTGATTCATTTTGAATTTATCTTAGCATATGATATGAGGAATGGGTCTAATTTATATTCTTTCTATTCATTTGCTAAAATGTTACCTCTCTGAAGTGAAAGCCTATCTTTATCAAATATTGAATTTGCATTTGCAATGAGAAGTAATTCTGGATTTTGTATTTTGCTTGCTTTGTCTGCCTATTATTGTTTCAATACCAGACGGTTTAATATTAGATACTTTATAATACGTTTTAGTATCTTGTACAGCTGGCCACTTCTGCCTCATCTTCTTTTGCAGGGTTTCCCTGGCTTATTATATGTTTATTTTTCCAAATCGACTTCAGAATTGATGTCTAATTCCAGGGGAAAAATGATATTTTTACAGGGGTTGCTACCAATTAATAAAGACTTTAAAGATTTTCCAGTTTGTATACTTTTCTGTCCTTAAAGTGTGTTTTATATTACTTTCTTATTTAAGTTTTAGGCATTTGAAATTATGTGAACACTTTAATTCTTAAGACATCTCATAAAACTTACTGTATGTCCCAGTGGTTGTTATACCCTGAGTCCAGTTATACCCTGTTATATCCTGAGTCCCAGTGGTTGTTATACCCTGAGGCCATGCACCCTAGAAAAATTCAGAGTAGGAAAGAGGTTTGCGCTTTTGTGGGTGAATTGGGCAGACAGGAATTATGAGAAGAGGAGAAGAATGTGTGACACTTCCATACATTCTTAACAGACCAGTTTTAGGAAAAACTACAAATGGAAATTGAGAACCTAGAAATAGGTATACAGAAATACCCAGCTCAGATTTGTCATCCTGAACCTTGTGGGTTACACCTAGTAGCCCCCAGTTTGAAGACCCTCATTTGAGGCAGCCCATGACAGAAGGGCCAATACCTTGGGCTACATTGGTCTTGTCCAACAGCAAGATGTACAGCAACTGGGGGTCAGCAGAGGCAGAGCTCCTGTGCTCTGTAAAACGTATGCCAGTATTGCTTATGTAGGAACACTGCCCGGTGATTTGATATTGTCTTCACAAGAATGTTTTATGCAAGATGATACATGGTTGGTTACTCAAAATAAACAACAAAATCCCTTAGCACGCATTGGATTTTAATTCTGTGCCATAACACCTGTTAAATAATGTGGCTCACATAGCTTTGGTCAGTCTACTTGATGATGGCCTGAATAATGTGGTTCACATAGCTTTGGTCAGTCTACTTGATGATGGCCTGAATTTAGCTAGTGATGAGGAATAGAGGGCTACTTGGCATATTCCTTACCAGCTAAGGCTATCTGTTCTTGATAACCGCTCCTACTGGGTTTAAGAGATAGGAATGAACTCTTTTCCTGGTGGAAATGAGTTCGTGGCACAGGTACATGTGTATAAGCATGCATGTGCTTTGGCAGAAAACTTTTCAGAACCACAGCCTTAAATTATTCATTCTTAAATATTTAAAAAAAACCCTCAGCTCAGCTCTTGAGGGAAAGAGGAGAGCAGATGAAGGCCTAGGGTTAGAAATTAAAATGCAGATACTGTATTTGGTATTGCTGTGTTAGAAAAGTAATCTGTTAGTCATGCAAGAGGTTTAAGTGACCTTTTATAATAAAAGGTCAAGGATCCAGACCTATATTTTGGCTGGGAAAAAGGTCATCTCACCTTACCTTTTGTGAGCAGCAGGGTCTCCCTCTGTAGGACAAAATGTCCTTTAAGAAATTACCTTTGACTTGCCATTAGTTTAAGTAAGTGAAAAGCGGCAAACGTTTAGTGGATCTTCTCTGCGTACCTGGTACGGTTCTAAATGCTTTACATTGGTTCTTTAATCCTCATAATAACCCTCGTGAATGGGTTTCAGAGATATTGATCCTCTCAGTCTCAGAGTTGGTAATTTGCCTACAGCACTGAGCAGCCTTTTCTACTCACCTAGAGTACAATTTCAAGTAGTCTTTTCTTTTCTTTTTTTCTTGCAACTTTCATTTAGATTCGGGGGTACATGTTTGTTACCTGGATATATTGCATGATGCTAGGGTTTGGGGTATGAATGATCCTGTCACCCAACTACTAAGCACAGTACCCAGTGTTTATTTGTCAAGAAATATAAAAGATGGGGAGACTTGGCACGGAGTGTAGGAGAGCTGACTTTAATGTAACAGATCTGTGGGTAGATGCCATAAATTGACTCTATAGCACTAAAAAGAAAAAAGAAATAAACACACACACACAATTGACTTGTTCAGTGAAGTTATTAATAGAGTTCTTTATGGTGAAGAAAATCTGTATGGGTTTAATCCAGGAGTTAAAAAATAGTGGTCTATGGGCAGATTTAACCTACAGGTTGTGTGATAGCCTAGTATGATATTTAAATAAAATTAGAATTCGCAATGTCTTTTCATGGGGGCAGAAACACTCAATAACAGCTGCTACTGATGCTGTAGCCCCAAAGCTTCACACATTTACGTTTTCCTGCCTGGATTCTGAAGACTTCTGAGTGTGTAGATCTTGGTTAAATCACTCAAAGGAGGTGGTAGGTCATGCATGGTTGGTAGGCTGTATTAACTATTTTTTGGTTATTTTTACCAGAGATTTGGGAGACGGTGGTGGTGGCAGCAGCCCTGGATTTGTCCAGTAGGCATATTTTAAAAATGCTTAAGCACCAGCTAGTTAGAATCACAACAAAATCCTCATTTCTTTTTTTGAAAAAAAAAGAAATGTTTGGAAAAAAATTTTTTTATGTTTCATAAAAGTATGAAAGTGTTAAGTTTTCTGAAACATAAAAGTATTAAATTTTTAAAAATCATTGCCTGTTATACAAAATTCAATAAATTATATTATTTTCTGTAATTATTAGTAAAAATAAGAACTACTTCGGACTTCCTTATACAGTATTTCAGGTTTTTAAAAGAAATTTGAATTGCGTATTTTGAGAGACAGAGATACTATGAGTCTTACATTGGAGCAATGATTATCTCCTTGGGGGAGGTGATTTCTAGAAAAAAAAATCCAACCTGTAAAATCAGTCCACAGTTCAGGTCTGTATAATGTACCTACGTGAATTATTATGATGGGTTGTGACTAGTACATATCACACAACTAACTCATTTTCCTTTAAAAACATCCTTTTAAGTTTTTCTAATATATAAAATTTTAGTGGGTATTATAATGAGCATTGGTGAATGTACCAGTCAGCTTTCAAAAATCTTAGTCTTTTCTGGCCATAATTGCTCCAGATATTTCTTTTTTTAAATTTAAATTTTAATTAATTTATTTATTTGATTATTATTATACTTTAAGTTCTAGGGTACATGTGCACAATGTGCAGGTTTGTTACATATGTATACATGTGCCATGTTGGTTTGCTGCACCCATTAACTTTTCATTTATATTAGGTATTTATTCTAATGCTATCCCTCCCCCGTCTCCCCACCCCACAACAGGCCCTGGTGTGTGATGTTCCCCGCCCTGTGTCCAAGTGTTCTCATTGTTCAATTCCCACTTATAAGTGAGAACATAAGGTGTTTGGTTTTCTGTCCTTGCAATAGTTTGCTCAGAATGATGGTTTCCAGCTTCATCCATCAAAGGACATGAACTCATCCTTTTTTATGGCTGCATAGTATTCCATGGTATATATGTGCCACATTTTCTTAATCCAGTCTATCACTGATGGACATTTGGGTTGGTTTCAAGTCTTTGCTATTGTAAATAGTGCCACAATAAACATACGTGTGCATATGTCTTTACACTAGCATGATTTATACTCCTTTGGGTATATATACCCAGTAATGAGATGGCTGGGTCAAATGGTATTTCTAGTTCTAGATCTTTGAGGAATTGCCACACTGTCTTTCACAATGGTTAAACTAGTTTACAGTCCTGCCAACAGTGTAAAAGAGTTTCTATTTCTCCACATCCTCTTCAGCACCTGTTGTTTCCTGGCTTTTTAATGATCGCCATTCTAACTGGTGTGAGATGGTATCTCATTGCGGTTTTGATTTGCATTTCTCTGATGACCAGTGACGATGAGCATTTTTTCATGTGTCTGTTGGCTGCATAAATGTCTTCTTTTGTGAAGTGTCTATTCATATGCTTTGCCCCCTTTTTGATGGGGTTGTTTGATTTTTTCTTGTAAATTGGTTTAAGTTCTTTGTAGATTTTGAATATTAGCCCTTTGTCCGATGGGTAGATTGTAAAAATTTTATCCCATTCTGTAGGTTGCCGTTGACTCTGGTGGTAGTTTCTTTTGCCGTGCAGAAGCTCTTTAGTTTAATTAGATCCCATTTGTCTATTTTGGCTTTTGTTGCCATTGCTTTTGATGTTTTAGTCATGAAGCCCTTGTGCATGCCTATGTCCTGAATGGTATTACCTAGGTTTACTTCTAGGGTTTTTATGGTTTTAGGTCTAACATTTAAGTCTTTAATCCATCTTGAATTAATTTTTGTGTACGTGTAAGGAAGGGATCCAGTTTCAGCTTTCTACATATGGCTAGGCAGTTTTCCCAGCACCATTTGTTAAATAGGGAATCCTTTCCCCATTTCTTGTTTTTGTCAGGTTTTTCAAAGGTCAGATGGTTGTAGATGTGTGATGTTATTTCTGAGGCCTCTGTTCTGTTCCATTTGTCTACACCTCTGTTTTGTTACCAGTACCATGCTGTTTTCGTTACTGTAGCCTTGTAGTATAGTTTGAAGTCAGGTAGCGTGATGCCTCCAGCTTTGT
>NW_012115444.1:5771862-5773632 GCF_000951035.1 Colobus angolensis palliatus
TACACCAATCAAACGTAGATTTGGTCTTTTCACATAGTCCCATATTTCTTTGAGGCTTTGTTTGTTTCTTTTTACTCTTTTTTCTCTAAACTTCTTGCTTCATTTCATTCATCTGATCTTCATTCACTGATACCCTTTCTTCTACTTGATCGAAGCAGCTACTGAAGCTTGTGCATGTGTCACATAGTTCTCATGCCATGTTTTTCAGCTCCATCAGGTCATTTAAGGTCTTCTCTATGCTGTTTATTCTAGTTAGCCATTTGTCTAACTTTTTTTCAAGGTTTTTAGCTTCCTTGTGATGGGTTCGAACACCCTTCTTTAGCTTGGAGAAGTTTGTTATTACTGACCTTCTGAAGCCTACTTCTGTTAACTCATCAAAATCATTCTCCATCCAACTTTGTTCCATTGCTGGCAAACAACTGAGATCATTTGGAGGAGAAGAGGTACTCTGGTTTTTAGAATTTTCAGCTTTTCTTCTCTGGTTTCTCCCCATTTTTGTGGTTTTATCTACCTTTGGTCTTTGATGATGGTGAACTACAGATGGGCTTTTGGTGTGGATATCCTTTTTGTTGATGTTGATGGTATTCCTTTCTGTTTGTTAGTTTTCCTTCTAACAGGCCCCTCAGCTGCATGTCTGTTGGAGTTTGCTGGAGATCTGCCCCAGACCTGTTTGCCTGGGTATCACCAGAGGAGACTGCAGAACAGCAAATATTGCAAAACAGCAAATATTGCTGCCTGATCCTTCCTCTGGATGCTTTGTCTCAGAGGGGCACCCAGCTGTTTGAGGTGTCTGTCAGCCCCTATTGTGAAATATCTCCCAGTTAGGCTACACAGGGGTGAGGGACCCACTTGAGGAGGCAGTCTGTCCGTTCTTAGAGCTCAAACTCCATGCTGGGATAACCACTGCTCTATTCAGAGCTGTGAGACAGGGAAGTTTAAGTCTACAGAAGTTTCTGCTGCCTTTTGTTCAGCTACGCCCTGCCCCCAGAGGTGCAGTCTACAGAGGCAGGTAGGCCTCATTGAGCTGCAGTGGGCTCCACCCAGTTCCAGCTTCCCAGCCACTTTGTTTACCTAGTCAAGGCTCAGCAATGGTGGACACCCCGCCCCTAGCCTGGCTGCCGCCTCAGAGTTTGATCTTGGACTGCTGCACTAGCAGTGAGCAAAGCTCCATGGGCGTGGGACCTGCTGAGCCAGGCACAGGATATAATCTCCTGGTGTGCCATTTGCTAAGACTGTTGGAAAAACACAGTATTAGGGCAGGAGTGTCCCGATTTTCCAGGAACCATCTGTAACGGCTTCCCTTGGCTAGGAAAGGGAAATCCCCCGACCCCTTGCACTTCCTGGGTGAGGTGATGCCCTACCCTACTTCAGCTTACCCTATGTGGGCTGCACCCACTGTCCAACCAGTCCCAATGAGATGAACCAGGTACTTCAGTTGGAAATGCAGAAATCACCCATCTTCTGCCTTGGTCATGCTGGGACCTGTAGACTGAAGCTGTTCCTATTCGGCCATCTTGGAATGATCTTCAGATATTTCTTAAGAAATAAATTATTTAAATACTATTTATCCTAGTTTTTGCTGCTTTCTAATCTGATTTCTTTCTCATTACATGCCCAGGATACTACCTTAAAGTTAATATTTGCTATTCTCAAGCATGTTTGTATACTACAATGGCATGTTTGCATCCATAAAGAATGTGGAGTATTGTTTTGTATTTAATATGTTTCAAATATCATATAACTGTGTTTATACTGTACATAAAATGTTGT
>NW_012115444.1:5775508-5783321 GCF_000951035.1 Colobus angolensis palliatus
AAAAAAAAAAAAGGTAGTAATTGTTCATTTTCCTCTGCTCCCAACCCCTAGGAACCACCATTTCACTCTTTGATTCTATGAATTTCACTATTTTAGGTGCCTCATGTAAGTGGAATCATGAAATGTTTGTCTCTCTGTGACTGGGTTATTTCACTTAGCATAATATCCTCCAGGCCCATTCATGTTGTTGCATATTGCAGAACTTCCTTTTTTAAAGGCTGAATGGTATTCCATTCTATGTATATACCACATTGTCTTTATTTGTGAATGGACATTTAGGTTATATAACCACATCTTTGCTATTGTGAATAGTGTTGCAGTGAACATGGAACTGATAATATTAGTATCTCTTCAAGATCCTGATTTCAGTTCTTTTGGATAAATACCCAGAGATGTGATTACTGGTTCATATGGTAGTTCTATTTTTAATTTTTTGAGGAACCTCCTTAACTGTTTTCCGTAGCTGCTGTGCTATTTTACATTGTGACCAATAGTGTGCAAGGGCATCAGTTTCTCCACATCCTCACCAATGCTTGTTGTGCATGTGAGTGCTTGTTAATGCATGTGAGCTGATATTGTGGTTTTGATTTCAATTTTCCTAATGATTAGTGATGTTGAGGATTTTTTTTGTATGCCTGTTGACCATCTGTATGTCTTCTTTGGAGAAATGCTTGTTCAAGCCCTCAGCCCATTGTAAAATTAGGTTCCTAGGTTTTTGTTTGTTTGTTTTTTGCTATTGAGTTGTAAGAGCTTCTTATATATTTTGGAGATTAAATCCCTTATCAGATATGGTTTCCAAATATTTTCATTTTCTAGGTTGCAGTATAAATATTAATAAACTATTGAGGGCGGATGGACTGCGATATATATAGTCATGTGTTGCTTAATGACAGGGATATGTTCTGAAGAATGTGTCATTAGGAGATTTCATCCTTGTGTAAACATTATAGAGTGAGTTTACACAAACCTAGATGATAGAGTCAACTACACACCTAGACTATAGCCTATAGCTCCTAGGCTATAAGTGTACAGCATGTTACTGTACTGAATACTGTAGGCAAATATAACACAATGGATGTATTTGTGTATCTAAACATAGAAATGATACAGTAAAAATATCATATTTATAATCTCGTGGGACCATGATCATATGTGTGGTCAATCATTCACTGAAACATTGTTACACTTTATACTATTTTGAAGGGTGCATGATTGTATATGGGTAGATGTGGGTTATTGTGAAGATCCTAGCATTCCTATTGGATACTAAGTTTATGGGTGCTTGTTACATCTGTAACATAATTAACAAAGTAATAAGTTCATGTGGTTCAAAAATGGACCTATGAAGAGACTATATGATGAACAAAGGGTAACGATTAATTTAATATTGTGTACATGAGGCCTAAGATTACACCAAAATTAAAAGTAAAAAGATAATAATACCTATAGTTGTTAGGAGGATTAAATGAGTTAATATTTATAAAAAACTTTTAATAGTGCCTGGCACATAGAAAATACTATACAAGTATTTGTTATGTAAAATATATGTACATCATTAACTTTACAAGATATTGCCAGATTGTTCTGCAAAATATTAGTACTAATGAATTTTATAGCTTCCTCCCACTCCAAATGCCACGAGCATGGGTAAGAGATGACATTTCTTTATATTCTTTTACCACTGAAATAATGAGATTTAAATACATCTAAAATTTTGTCAGTTTTTGGTTGTGAAATGAATCTCATTGTGACTTTAATTTGCTACATTTTCCTAATTTAAAATGAGATTGAACAACTTTTAATATATTTAATGTTATTTTGATTTCCTCTTTTATAAAATGCCTAATTATAGCCTTCACTCATTTTCTTTCCTGTAGGGCTCTTTGTGTTTTACCTATTGTCTTAAATACTAAGGTTTGTAAACACTCTTGATGTCTAATAGTGCACCTCCATGCACACTTATTTAAAATTATCTTAGCTATTCTTGGCCTTCTAAAAAAATTGATACCAGTTTGTCAATTTGCATAAAAAATACGATTTTGACTTTAATTGGAATTGAGTTTATAGATCAATTTTGGGGAGAACTGACCCATAAAAAATGTTTTATTACGAACATTTTTTTAATATTTATAACTAGGATTGCTCTATTATTTTGTTCTGTATTTTTTGTTATTCTATTTATATGTTTATATATTACTTCCCATTCTTTTGTGTTTGGAGCAGATGCACTTAATTGGTGAGTTTGTCATCTTCATTAAAAGTCCTCTGTTCTTTACATTTTCTTCTTCGCAGATCTTGCTAGCATTCACAGTTCCAACTATCACCTTGTGGAAATGAATCCTCAGTCTCTTTCATAGCTTGTCTAGTCCTGCTCTTAATTCCCAGGGTCATCATTCTAGGTTCTTGTTTTCCATTCCCATTTTTCAATTACAAATATTATCCATTCTGAAGTGTATTGCCAATATTTTTTAGATTAGCTGACGTTTTGCCAGCCTTCTCTTCACGAGTGAAGGTTATTTCTATATAATAAACATGTTGTAAATCTTCAGCAAAGGCTAACAATTTGACTATACTTTAAGGCTTTGTAGACTAATGTTGGTACGGTTACAAGGTCTTTCTTTTATCAAGGTAAATAAAAGCATTTGGACATCAAATATTGTTGGCCATCTTGTCTTTTACATGGGTTTTTGAAAGGGTGTTTGGCCATTATGCATTATGAACAGAGTAGATGTTCTGCCTGAAAAGCACTCTTCCTGATTTTCTGCATTAAGGAAAAACATAAACAATATATTTAAGACTGTAGTTTGCATGACCATTCTTCAAGATGCTAGAACTTCCTTTGAGTTATTTTGAAGGCAGCTGGGGCCTAAGTGGATGGAGCAACTGTATTTCTCCATTAGGGCTTTGAACAGTCTTGCCAAGGAGAATCTAAATGATTTAAAACACGCTCTTAGTCCACAACTTTAGTGAGCATTTTCTAATAACTGAGGAGGGGCATTAAAAACCATGTCCACATTTATTTTTTCGCTCTTTAAAGTTTTGTTTCACTAACTTCAGGTCAAATTTCTACACCTGTGTTCTGGTCAATTTCCTATCCTTGCTTGGCTTCCCCAAATGCTAGTACCAAAAGATTTGTGGGGCAAAGAGAAGAGACCATTTTAAGAAGCACTGCATTTACTCATCCTCCGCAAGTCAACAAAGTTGGGCATCCAATTGTTCAACAAAACAAAGCTTTAATAGCATCCAGCAGGGCAGACAGGCAAACCACGCTGTAGACACTCTTCTATTTGTCAAAATCAGACCAGAGAAGACCTCCTCCACACAGATATAATAGGTATTGATATTCATCTTTTCTTTTTCTGTTGCCACATTTAATCTTTTAATGATCATATCATGTAGTTTCTCAAGTCCTTCCTTTAGGCCATCTCCTGTGATTGCACAGGTAGGCTGCAAATGCCAAGGAGCTGATGAGCTCAGTTCACCCATTGCTAACAATTTATCAATTTCTGAAGGAGATAATGAGTTCCTCAAGTCTTGTTTATTAGCAACTATCAGTACAGGGACTCCTTGATTTTCTGATATCTTAGTTATTTTGTGAAGCTCAGTTTTGGCTTCTTCCACCCTTTCGATATCAACAGAGACCACAAGAAATACAACGCTATCTGTGCAATCTGGTATATGACTTCCACAGTGGCATGTGTGGAATTTCTCCTGACATCTACATCCCAGAAGTGAAAAGTGACTGTTTTAGAATTTCCCAAGGTTACCTTAATTTTCTCAGTGTTAAATGCTTTGGTAGGTACAGTATTTACAAATTCATTGAACTGCAGCCTGTATAAGACAGTTGTCTTTCCAGCACAATCCAAACCCAGCATAACAATCTGGAAGGACTGAAATGAAGGCAGGCTGGACAGGATAGAAGTCTGGTCTGATAGTCAGTTCCCCATTTCCAACTGCAAATAAATGTCCAAATTGAAACACTTTCCTCTTCTTGCTTTAGAACTTCTCTTCGTAGGTGATCCAGCTATAAGACTGACTAACCATCCTTCCCTCCCCTTCACTCATTGTATCTCTCAGCCCTTGGGGAGGTGCGCTGATACCTGTTCGCTGGCACCAGGGAGGCGTGGGCGGTGGCGGAGGCCTGAGCGCCAGGTGGGCGCGGCAGGCCAGACTGCCCTAAGGGTGATCATCTGGCAGCTTCATGAGACAGACCCCGCCCCCTGTCTGCACGCCCCTAATCACTACTAAGGATTATCATAGATGTCAAACTGCTTCTCCTTCTCTTCCAAGAGAATTATTCATTTTTTCTTTATTTAATGTTAATACTTTTCTTGCTTCATCCATGATTGCCCACCTATTTTGACCCCGTATAATCATTTGATATAATTCTTTTGGTTCACATGGACTAAACAAACACATAAACAAAAATTAAAGGCACATAGCTTAAAAGTATTCTTAGAGAATGATGGTATTTCCATGAGTTTTAAAGAGTAAGTTTATCTGAAGTAAACCTACTTTTCTTCCTTCCTTCTATCTGTCCATCTGTCCACCTGTCTGTCCTTCAATCCTTCTGTTCTTCCTACACGCCTATCTTTCTTAATTAAAAGAAATGCATCTATGTGGTTGTCATGTATGGACAGGAACATTGACATGGGGATTGAAGACCTGGATGTAGTTCTGTTTTGGCAACTTAAATTCTCTGAAACTCAATGTTAATTTGGAAAACAAGGCTGATGCTTGTTTTCTGAAGAAAGGAAACTGAAGAAAGGAGAGTAAGAGAGTTTAGAAAAATATAAAAGGAGAGCAATCAGGTGGATTTTACTATCTCTAAATTTTGAGCAAACTGACTTTTAGAATGGATATGGAAGAAGGCAAACCTTGTTTCTAAAAGGAAACCCACTTGTGAAGTATCTTCAAAGTGAAATTCATAATCATGTTTCTAGTTTGGCTTCCTTTTTGGGGATAATGACAAAGTACTACACCCTATGTTAGAGAGTGATATGGCTGCAGTCAATCCCCCATTAATTATGAAGTTTGGTAGCATGGATTTGACTTATTTTACTATTCTGTTTCTTCCAAAAAGCCCCATGCTTGCTCAGAGTTGATAACTGTACCAGATATTGTGGGATAGTTTCAGCACTTACTGAACAATTTCTAAAGGCCAGAAATCATCAGTTGTCACTTATGTTATGTTAATAACCTTACTAAACAGATGTTGTGATAACAGTTTAACTGATATGTAGGCAGAAACTTTGTCAAACCATGAGTTTTCTCTGCTCTCAGACCTCCACAGCAGTCATCAACACAGAATACTTCTGTGACCAAAGATGTGGGGGTTCTTCCCCGTACACCAAGCCTGGACACCAGCTGGTGTCCTTCAATTCACTTCTGACACTGTCTACCTGGAGATGGTGTCAGGTCCCATAGGTTGAGGGTTTAGTCCCACAAGACCACCCCTTTCTTCCCCCACAGTTGAAAGTCAGGGCCTCTGGAACTTCTGAGCAACTGGCTTCAAGTTGGGATTCTCATGAACCCTTCTCTGGGTTCAATTAATTTGCTAGAACAGCTCACAGGACTCAGGGAAACATTTACCTGTGTTTACTGGTTTATTATAAAGGACATTACGAAAGATACAGATGGAAACATGCATAGGGCCAGGTATGGGACACAGAGCTTCCATGCCCTCCCTTGGCACATCACCCTCCAGGAACCTCCACGTGTCTAGCTGTCTGGAAACTCTCTCAATACAGTTCTCTTGGGTTTCTATGGAAGCTTCAGTACATCAACATTCCTTCCCTCAGAGTATGGGGTAGGACCCTAACCTGGAAGGGTCTTAAGACCCTCAGTCAGAAAGGCAGGGAAGAGTGGAGTCCTTCCTTGGGGCAGTGGAAAGGAGGGCAGGAGAAGGTAAGAGGCCTGCACCTCAGGCCTAACACACCCAATATTATAAAAAAAGACTGTAACAAGGGCAATGGGAGTCAGGAGCCAGGAAGTGGGCCAAAATCCAATATCTATCGTAACATCACACTGATATATATATATATAAAAAAAAAGAGGCTTGGAGAAGTTGTTCCTCATTTTAAATCAACAGGTATCAAGTGGCAGAATCAGGATTAGAGCCCAGGGTGGTGTTGCATATGCCTTCCACTGGAAAACAGCATAGATTGGTGTTAGTAATGTGGCTTCTAGAATCTGGCTGTGTGACTTTGACCTTGGACAAGTTATTTAAGCTGTCTAAGCCTCCATTTTCTCATTTAGAACATGGGAGTGCTAATAATTATTTTGGTTTTTTTAGAGACAGAGCCTTGCTCTGTCATCCAGGCTGGATTGCCGAGGCATGGTCATAGCTTGCTGCAGTCTTGAACTTCTGGGCTCAAGCAATCCTCTCGCCTCAGCCTCCTAAGTAGCTAAGACTACAGGTACCATCATGCCCAGCTAATTTTTCATTTTTTGTAGAGATGGAGTCTTGCTATATTGTCCAGGCTGGTCTTGAACTCCTGGCCTCAGGCGATTCTCCTGCCCTGGTATCCAAAAGCTCTGGGATTACAGGCATGAGCCACTGTGTCCAGCTGATAGTTATTTTTTAGGGGCATTTTCTAGATCCTTGTCATGTCTCTGTCTTTCTCCCATCATCATTATCAAGGTCTTAATATATATATACTCAATCCCATGGTAACCTACTTCCATGTCCAAGTCGGAGCCAGTCTGCCCTGCACTGGAGACATACTAGTGTACAAGACAGTTCTTGTCTCTGCCTTTGTGAAATTTACAGTTTACTGGGGATACCTGTACTATGGTGGTGTAAGCAATGAATGTAGCCACATAGGATACTATTGGAAGGCATAATGGGGGCACCCGAGACTGGTGGGGCTGGATAGGAAGGGAAGGCTGCTTGGAACTGTACATTGAGAATGAAGGGTGATTCAGATTTAGCCAGGTGAAGAGGAGGGAGAAGAGTGTTCCAGAGACAATGATGTTTGCAAAATCTAGAAGATGCAAAAGATCATGATGTTCTCCAAAAACTGAAAGTTCAACCTGTGCCCATGTGGGAGGTGGTAAGAATTGAGATGGAAACATTAGCAAGGGCACCTGAGGAAATGCCTTGCTAGTCATGTTAATGGTTTTGGACTTGGACCTGAGGGCAGTGGGAAACCACTGAAGGAATTTAAGGACTTTGCCACATGATAAGATTTGTACTCTGATTATTGTCTGAAAAGTAGGTGGGAGGAGGTCAAGATTTGGAAACAAGATGATGAGAGCCCTAACTTCAACAGAATAGTAGAAATGGGGAGATGCGAATATCTTCAAGAAATACTTAGAAAGTAGAACTGTCAGGACTTGGACTTGGAAAGTAGAGGAGAGGGAGAAGTTGAACATAATGTTCAGGTTTTCACTTGGTTAACTTTCCCCTGAGTCAGAGAGTGCCAAGTGAAGAGGAAAAATATTATTATTTCCTTCCTAGATACAGCACTTCATGTGTACCAGGCACTGTTCTAAGTGATTTATAGATACTATCTTGTTAACTGTTCACAGTGACCTTATGAGATAGTTACTAGTATTTTTTCCTATTTTATAGTTGAAGAAACTGAGGCATGCAGAGATTAACAACCTCCCCACATAGCCAGAAATTGGTAGAGCCAGAAGTCAAACCAGGCAGACTCGTCCAAGACCCGGGTTCTTTTTTTTTTTTTTTTTTTTTGAGACGGAGTCTCGCTCTGAATTCAGTTTCGGTCATGCTGAGTTTGAGGCACCATCAAGACATGTAAATGGAGTCACACGGTGGTTTGGCATTTAAAAACAAAATTTAAGCCAG
>NW_012115444.1:5787196-5788896 GCF_000951035.1 Colobus angolensis palliatus
CCCTCCACCACGCCTGGCTAGTTTTTGTATTTTTAGCAGACAGAGGTTTCACCATGTTGACCAGCCTGGTCTTGAACTCCTGACCTCAAGTGATCCGCCCACCTCAGTCTCCCAAAGTGCTGGGATTACATGCATGAGCCACCATGCTGGGCCCCAAGGGTAATTTTAGAGCAAGAGTGAAAGCTTATTTAAAAGTTTTGGAGCAGGAACGAAAGGAAGTAAAGTACACTTGGAAGAGGGCCAAGTGGACTACTTGAGAGATTCAAGTGCCCTGTCCAACCCTTGACGTGGAATTTTTATACATTGGCATGGTTCCTAGGTTTGCATTTCTTCTTCCCTGATTCTTTCTTGGGGCAGGCTATCCGCATGCACAGTGGCCTGCCAGCACTTGAGAAGGGCACATGCCCAGTGTGTTTACTGAGTTGTGCACATGCTTGTTTGAGGCATTTTTTCCTTACCAGTCAAGCATTCCCAGAAGAAGGTCATATACTGGTTAAACTGCCATTTTGCCTCGTAGTGTGCATTTTTGAGCCCACTCACTCAACTCCTGAAATCTTTTTTTTTTTTTTTTTGAGACAGAGTCTCGCTATGCTACCCAGGCTGGAGTGCGGTGGCGCGATCTCCACTCACTGCAAGCTCCGCCTCCCGGGTTCATGCCATTCTCCTGCCTCAGCCTCCCGTGTAGCTGGGACTACAGGCGCCCGCCACTGCGCCCGGCTAATTTTTGTATTTTTGGTAGAGACAGGATTTCACCGTGTTAGTCAGGATGGTCTCGATCTCCTGACCTCGTGATTCGCCCGTCTCGGCCTCCCAAAGTGCTGGGATTACAGGCGTGAGCCACCGCGCCCGGCCAACTCCTGAAATCTTAATGGAAAGCGGCTAATTACCAGCTTCAGGTGTTTTCTATCTATTGGGAGATTGCCTTTTCTTGGGGTCAGTTTGCGACCAATTATTATTTTAGAGAAACTGTTTAACAACCGCCTGACCATGGTCTGACATTCCTGGTGGGAGGGGGGCCCTCTCCTGCCCTGCTTATGTCTGCTTAACTACTTACTGTAACAGTATCTCCCTACCACTCACACCCCAATTATACATTACCAGAGTATTTCTCAGACTAAGCTCTTTGCCTGCCTTGTCCATGCAGCATTTTTGGTATTTGGCATTCATATGCAGTCTGTGGCCCTTGTTCAGATCATTGCCCTCCCGGATTGTATAATCCAGAGACCCATGTTTTAACTATTCACCAGGCTGAGGCCACTGTGCTGTCTCCACCCTCAGCATTCTCTTTACCAAGCATCTTTCTTGTTCGTCAAATACCTTTGCTATGTGATCTCCACCCTTGCTTTTCAGTTCAACCTGTTTTCTGTGATCAGCCATTTAACACTTTAAAACCCAATCTTAGACTCTTCCCAGTTAACTTACTTCCAAGTCCAAGTCTGAGCATTGGGTTAAGCTTATCGTTGGCGTATGTCTTTATTTTCTTCTGAGTCTCTGAACATTATAGAAAAAAGTTACAGAACTGCATTAATTCACCTCCAAATATTTTGTTTCTGAAACTGTGAGGTCTTAGTCATCTCCTTATTTTTGTCTTAATATTCAATAATCTGTAAATAAGTACTATAACATATAAATGTTGACTAAAGCAGAATAAAATAAATGTTTGCTAGTGGTCTGTTAACATGATCTGTAATAGCCTTTGT
>NW_012115444.1:5789156-5791795 GCF_000951035.1 Colobus angolensis palliatus
AATTTCTGTTATGGTTTTGAAATATTCAAGCTAACTCTTAGAGCTTTTATCATTGCCTTTGTGTACATGGAATGTAAGAAAATTATTCTAAAGTTACCGTGCCTTTTTTTCAGTCTGTGCTTTATATCATTTGTTCTCCATCTGTGAGGGTAAAATCACCAGCTTACAGATAACGGCCTCATTTCCATTTCTTCCCTAACTTAGTGTGGCAAAGTACTGTTAGTAAGTAGGGCAGTCTGAGCGGATTTGGGCAGCTGGGATGGAATTTGGACTTCTGTGACAAAGGACCAGTAGAAGTCTAGCAGGATCTAGCATTTGAAAGTAGTATCATGTAAGGAAAAGCTAGCAGTGTGGTGATGGTTTTTCTTTCTTTTTCTTTTCTTTCTTTCTTTTTTTTTGGTTGTTGAGAAAGGATTAGTTTGGGATTCAGTCTCGAGGTGAGGTTTTCAGAAACAGCTTGGAATTTGAGAGTCTCTGGAGATCAAACTTAATGCTTCAATGAAAAAGCCAGTGCTTTTATCGTTCATAAATAATTTTAAATCTTCCATAACTATTTGCACATCTAAGGAGTTCAGATATTTCCAATATACTTATTTCTTTGAAAACTGTAATGGTAAGGTTGCAACCTTGTAAGCTGCTTATTTGAGTAGGAAAACTGAATGACTTACTTAAAATCAGTTTTTTTTTTTTAAGTTTTATCTCTGCAGCCTCTAAACCAAAGATTTTTCTTTTGATAAATGTTAAACTTTTAAATGACATAATATATTGTAAGACTAATATCTCTGGGCAGTAGCATGTACTGATTTAAATCTAGAAAAAAGTAATATGTTCTTACCATCGTATAACTATAAATACATATAGTTCTTTTTCTGGTCTTCCTTCTCCAGTTGACTGCCTCACAGTCAGTGTGTCTCACTAAACTGTGGTCAGTCAGTTCTTTGAAAGAACACGGTGATTAGAATATTGCTGTTTCTTTGATCTAGGTTATTTATGAACACTGCTGATGTTCTTTCTCTGAACTGTAACTGTACCATTCCACTCAAGGGCACCTAGGTCTTGGCCACCCTCTGCTCCGGGAACCTGTTCTCAGGTATGAGCAGACCTGATGACAAAATCACTTAATCCTCAAATTCTTAAAAAAACTTTTAAAATTGATACATAATAATTGTACATATGTGATACATGTGGTATTTTGATACATACATAGAATATGTGGTGATCAAGTCCGGCTGGTTACGATATCCATCAACACAAGCATTTATCATTTCTTTGTACTGGGCCTTCTCTTTTAGCTGTTTTGAAATATACAATAAATTATTGTTAACTGTAGTTACTCTACTGTGCTAAAGAACACTAGCACTTATCCTTCTAACTGTGTATTTGAACCCATTAACCAACCTCTCTTCATTCTCCTTACCCCATGCTTTTGAATGAATAAGGAATCACTTTGCTTCTGTCCTTTCATCATAGTTAAGCATCTTTAGTTCCCAATATTTTGTACCCCCTCTAGTTACTGCTTTTCAACATGACATTGAAGGAATCATGATGATTAATGATCTTTAATGAGTTCTATGACTGTATTTTACTCTGAGATTTGAAATGTATTTATGTTAGTGTTTTATAATTGATGAGTCTTATTATTATTATTATCATTATTCGAGACGGAGTTTTGTTCTTATTGCCCAGGCTAGAGTGCAGTGGCCCAATCTCGGCTCACTGCAACCTCCACCTTCCAGTTTCAAGTGATTCTCCTGCCTCAGTCTCCCAAGTTGCTGGGATTACAGGTGCCCGCCACCACACCTAGCTAATTTATTTTGTATTTTTACAAAATAGAGATGGGGTTTCACCATGTTGGTCAGGCTGGGCTCGAACGGCTGACCTTGTGATCCAGCTGCCTTGGCCTCCCAAAGTACTGGGATAACAGGCGTGAGGATGAGTATTATTTTTGCTTTAGAAACACAGAAATGGATTCTTCAGCAAATATGACAAATTACTGGTATGTGTCATGACAACAGGTTACTGAAAATGTATGTAACAGACCTTAATTTATAATTCAATTAGCATATACTTATAGTGATTTATAGAAAATGTAGAATAATAAGCTTGTATGTAAAATTGATGGTCTAATTCATATTTTAAAATTTAATGACGTATGAACACATACATCTTTTGAAGCCAATTTCTATCAGTTCATTCCTATTGAGAAAAGGTAAAACAGTTTCAAATTACTTGCAAGAATTATCTACTGTTAGTTCAGTAGAGCAAGTATTGGAAATTTTCCTTTTAAAAATTGCAGCATCACATATTTTGCTTTGTTATAGTATTTTCACTTGTTTTATTGACTGTTTTATGGTGTTCTATCTTAAAATTAAATAAGCCTTACCTTTTGAGGTAGTCACAATTTGTGTAATTTCCAATGTACAGATGAGGTAGAAAAAGTGGAATATTCTTGTTTTTGAGGTGAGCCTGTATTTAGATATATAAATGGTACAATTTATCTTTTAAGTTACTGTTTTAAATGTAGATTCTTTTTTTTTTTCTTTTTTTTGAGACGGAGTCTCGCTCTGTCACCCAGGCTAGAGTGCAGTGGCCGGATCTCAGCTCACTGCAAACTCCGCCTCCTGGGTTTACGCCATTCT
>NW_012115444.1:5792768-5794236 GCF_000951035.1 Colobus angolensis palliatus
AAAAAAAAAAAAAAAAAAAAATACTTATGAATCATCAGTTTTGTGCATGCATGCTATAGAACTTAGGTACTGAGAGGAAGCCAGGAATTCTCAGAGAAACACAAATCTATACTATCTTTTGCACAAATTTAGAAGACAAATTGTGTGAACTGGAATGGTCACGGATGCTCTTGTGTATGTTGGGTTGAATTAGGCTTCAGAAAACTGGGAAGATGGGTGGAAGAAGTGAGTGATGCTAGTCTGGCTGCAAACATTTAGTGATGACCTCAAACCCTGGAATCCTTTTATCTTTGAAGGGAAATAGCCTAGATCCTTATAGGATAAATATGTAGGCTAGAGCAGTCTTTTTCAAACTTGAGTAATGTACTGACTCCTTTTAAAAGGAAATTATTGTGGCCTGTCCATTCTGACTTAAATTATTTTTATTTAATGTTACTTAAATATGTAAAAACATAAAACTTGACCTGAATGTTCTATGCTTATAACACTTACGCAACTGTAAAATCCAAAATTTTAAAAATTCCACAAACAATGATAATGATACATTGCTTGCAAATAAATTGCCACTTGCAATGCAAATGTGGTGCTGGCCATTATGGCATCAGTTCTTTTGAGGTCAACTTGCCCCTGATACCAGGACTCAAATGTATGGTTTATGGTTTTGTTCTCTTTTTTTTTAATTGGCTTACAAATATTTGAAATATTACTACCTCATATCAACTTTACTGTAAACATAAAATAGGCACACTGATCAGTTATGAGACGGTCATCCAGATGACTTAGAATATATGTGTTCATTTATTAAAGATTATAATTGCTATGGTTATATCTATCAGAACAGTGGTTACCTCTCTGTGGGAGATTCACTGCAAAGGGACATAGGATGCATTTTGGGGGATAGTCAAAATTTGTAATATCTTGACTTGGGCATTATTTTCATAGGTACACACATGATATGGTTTGGATGTTTGCCTCCTCCACATCTCATGTTGAAATGTAATTCCCAATGTTGGAGGTGGGGCCGTGTGGGAGGTATTTGGGTCATGGGGGCAGATTCCTCATGAGTGGCGTGGTGCCCTCCCCATGATAATGAATGAGTTCTTGCTCTGAGTTCACATTAGATCTGGTTGTTTAAAAGAGTGTGGCATCTCCCTCCTCCCTGCTCCCTCTGTCACCGTGTGGCATGCCTGTTTTTCTTTTTACCTTCCACCATGATTGGAAGCTTCCTGAGGCCTCACCAGAAGCAGATACTGGCACCACGCTTCCTGTTCAGCCTGCAGATCCATAAGTCAAATACACCTCTTTTCTTTATAAATTACTCAGTCTCAGGTATTCCTTTATGCAATGAAAATAGATTAATACAACACATTTATAAAAACTCATCAAATTAAACATTGTATTTCACTGCAGTAAAGTTTACCTTAGTAAAGAAAAATAATTATTGGAATGAAGACACAAAATTTAACAT
>NW_012115444.1:5795375-5809403 GCF_000951035.1 Colobus angolensis palliatus
TTTTAACCAAATTTTACAGAACTATATATTAGTTGTTATATCAGAAAACAAAACAAAACAAGTTTTCTTCTCTTAAACAGTGAACAGTGAACACTCATCATACTTCTGTGACCAGAATGTGTGGGAATTTCTCCCTATTAACAACCAATTTTCTGGCGAACAAGTGGGTGTCCTATACTTCAATTAAATTCTGACACTGCTTGTCTCGAGTAAAGTCAGCTTTTCCAGGTTAAGTGCTAGGTCCCACGAGGCTGCCCCTCAGTTCAGACAGCAGTCGCAGATAGTAGGTTGTCACCTATGCTTCTGCTAAACTGGTTGTAAATCAGGATTCCTAGGACCCATTCCTTGGGTTTGATTAATTTACTAGGATGCCTCCCAGCAGAACTCAAAGAAACACATTTGCTGGTTTATTACATTAATAAAGGATATAGATGAACATTCAGATGGAGAAATACAGCAGGTGAGGTCTTGAAGGGTCGTGAGCACTGGAGCTCCTGTCTTCATAGAGTTGGGATGCACCACCCTCCAGGCACATGAATGTGTTGTCAAGCTGAAAGCTTTCCAAGCCCTGTAGTTCAAGGATTTTTATGTAGTTTTTATCATGTAGACATGATTGCTTATTAACTCAATCTCCAGCCCATTCATTGCCTCTTCCCAAAGGATGGGATGGGGCTGAAAATTCCAAGCTTCTAATCATGGCCTGGTCCTTCTAGTGATCAGACCCCATCTAGGGGCCCTCTAAGAGTCGCCTCATTAGAACAGAAGATGTTCCTATCAACAAGGAAATTCCAAGGAATTAGGGGCCCTGTGTAGCAATTGGGGTCAAAGACCCAATATCGAAACAAAAGATGCACCTAGCACCTCTGCTAAGGAAATTACAAGGGTTTTAGGAGCTCTGTCCCAGAAATCAGGGTTGGAGACCAAATCTTTTTTATTTATCCCATTGTCATAACTGTCTGTTGTTGAGTAACAAATTACACCAATACTTAGCAGCTTAGAACAATAAGTATTTATTGTATCACACAGTTTCTGTGGGTTAGGAATCCACGAGCACCTCAGCTAGGGGTTGCTGATTCATGATCTCTCATGAAGTTGCTGCCAAGATATCAGCTGGTACTGCAAGTGTCTGCATACATGACCCAGAGAAGCTTGTTTGTAAGCCTGGCAAGCCAGTGCTGGTCTTTTGCAGGAGGCTACAGTTTCTCAACACATGGACGTCTTTATAGGGTGCTTGAAAGTCCTCACAATTGGAACTCTCCATTGGGCTGCTGGAGCATTCTCACAACATTGCTGCTGGATTCGCCCTACTATGAGTGGTCCTAGAGAGTAAGATGGAGATTGCAATATCTTATGACTTAACCTCATAAGGTACACTCCTGCATTTCCACGGTGTCCTGGGCTGGGCTGCATATTGGGGTGCAATAGTGAACAACAGACATATAGACACACATTCCTGGCCTTGCAGCTTGCAGCCCTGCCAGGGGAACACTTACATATATATGCCCTTATAAGTTCAATAACAAAAAGGAATATTTATAAAGGCAAAAGTGCTATGACAAAAACCAAGGAAGTGCTGAATTAGAGTGTAACTGGGAGGACCCACTTAGATTGAGATACCAGGGAGGACCTCTGAGAGGAAGTGACCTTTAGACTGAGTCCAGATGGATGAGTAAAAATCAGTCACAGAAGGGCTGGGAGGGGAGAGGGAAGATCCTGTGCAGAGACCTCCAGAAAGGAAAGCACTTGGCCCGTTGGAGGAATCCAAAGGAGGCCAAGGTGACTGAAATGTAGTAGAAAAGAGAGGACGGTAAGGGACAGGTGGGGAGGTAAGCAGAGTCAGATCATGCAGAACCTTGTGGATCATAGAGTTGGACTGTTAATACAAATGCAATGGTATGTTTATATTTAGGTTTAGCTGCACGTGACTGAAACCAAAGGGTAGTTTATATAAGATAAGAGTTTATTTCTCTTATGAAAGGAGTCATGTGGTAGGAAATCCAGGGTAATTTCCGACCCAGGTTCCTATTGATTTACTTATTTCTTCAACTATTTTTGGCTTCAATGACTTTCATCCTGAAAGTTATATTATGTCCTCATATGGCTGCTACAACTTCAGTTGTCACATCCTTGCTGTAGGTCAGAAGGAGAAGGAAAATGTAAAGAGCAAAACGGGGACTTCTCCCAGCTGATTAGTCCCCTTCAGTGGCCTTTAGAAGTGCCGCACAACACTCCCACTTGGAGTCAGTTGACCAGACCTTAGCTACATGCCCTTCTACAATTGCACGGGAGAGAGTGCATTTTATTTTGGATAAAAAGTACCAACTAAATATCATCTCCCTGCTACTTAGTGGAAAGGGAAACTGGGTGTGGGGGCAGGCAGCCAGCAGCCTGTGTCACAAATGGGAAGCCACTGCAGGGGTTAAAGCCAGGGAGTGATACGGTGCTTTATAAAAGGGACATTCCGGCTCCCGGTGTAAAACGGTTTACGGAGGGAAAGAGTGGAAGCAGGGAGGTCAGTGAGAAGCCTATTGCAGTAATCCAAAAGTTAGATAATGAGCCTGGGCTGGGTTAGAGGTGGTGGTTTGGAACCGGGTGGATCTGGGATATATAACCCAGTTCAGATCTACAGGTCTTGGTGATAAGTGAGGTGTGAGGAAAGGGGAGGAATCCAGAATGAAATCCAGGTTTCCTGTTTGAGCAATTCTGAGGGTGGTAGTGCAATTTATGGAGATGAGAAAGACTAGCAGGGGAGGGTAGAGGAACTGGCATAGAGGGACAATTAGGAGGTTGGTTTTAGGCATGTTAGGGTTGAGAGGTTAGGGTATGGGAGGTGTTGAGTAAACAATTGGATGTACATTTCAGGAGTTTGCAGGGAGGTCAGAGCATATTCATTGTATTTGCAGCCATGGGATATTTAAAATCAATTAGGGCTGGGCACAGTGGTTTATGCCTGTAACCCTAGCACTTTGGGAGGCTGAGATGAAAGGATCCCTTGAGCCCTGGAGTTTGAGACCAGCCTGGGCAACATAGCGAGACCCTGTCACCACTAAAAGGAAAGAAAAGTAGCTGGACATAGTGCCTTGCACCTGTAGTCCCAGCTACTTGAGAGACTGGGGTGGGAGGATCACTAGAACCTAGGAGGTCAAGGCTACAGTGAGCTGTAGTCACACCACTGCACTCCAGCCTGAGTGACACAGCAAGGCCCTCTCTCAAAAAAAAAAAAAAAAAAAAGTAAAATCAACTAGGCCGAGATTATAGAAAGGGAAAGGAAGAGGGCCTGTGGCTTAGCTCCAAGAAATATTTAACATTTCGAGGTTGGATAGAGAAGATGTCAACCAAAGAAAGTGAGGCGGGGTCAAGGAAAACCAGGAGGTATGTGGTGCCATAGAAACCTGGACAGGCAGGGCTTCAGAATGTAGTGTGTGAACTGTCCAAGGCTGCTGAGAGGCAGGCTAAGATATGGTCAGAAAGGCATCCATCAGATCTGGAAACCTGGAGATCACTAGTGATTCCCCAGGGCAGCATCATAAAAACATTCCAGTGGAGTGGTGAGGATGGAAGTCAGACAAAGGTGGAGTGAAGTGGGATTAGGGACCCAACAGTATCCAACTGCTGAGTATAGGGTGCAAGCCTCTGAAAGTCAGTGTTTCTTAGGGCAGACAAACCATAATCACTAGTAGATAATCAGAAGAAGCAGAATGGACCCATAAAATGGGTGTAAGTGGCTACCAGCTAGAATGCACTCGAAAAATAGCTTTTGGAACAAAAGAAAAGTTTGTCAAGTTATTTAGCACTGCACTTCTATGCCGACACTTACCAGGAGCAAATGTGATTGTGAAGAGGCTGGTCCAGGGCTCTGTCCTGAGTGTAGCTCATAAATACAATCAGTTCAATCCTCAATCCAGTCTGAAAAGAGAAAAACCTGTTTGACACGTGTGTGGAGACAACATAGGTCTGACCATTTAGCCCCTTTCTCAGAACCTGGAGATCCCAGTGAAGAATTGCTGACCCCCACCCACAGCTGCCACAGTGTCAATTCTTGTGTTTGAAGAATTTTTTTTTGAGACGAAGTCTCACTCTGTCACCCAGGCTGGAGTGCAGTAACACAATCTTGGCTCACCGTAACCTCTGCCTCCTGGGTTCAAGCGATTCTCCTGCCTCAGCCTCCCAGGTAGCTGGGATTACAGGTGGGTGCCACCGTGCCCAGCTAATTTTCGCATTTGAGATTATTTGGATATTTAGTAGAGATGAGGTTTCACCATCTTGGCCAGACTGGTCTCGAACTCCTGACCTCGTGATCCACCTGCCTCAGCCTCCCAAAGTGCTGGGATTACAGGCATGAGCCACCGTGCCCGGTCATTTGAAGAATTTTTAAAGAATCTTGGACAAAGCTTTCTGGATGGTAACAAACTGAACCTGGCTGATGTGCACCTGCTTGAAACTTCCTCCCACCTCCCAGTGGAAGAGAAAGTCCCTTCTGTTCTCTCTGCATTTCTTCTCTCCAGCAGGAATGAGTAATATCCCTATGATTAAGAAATTCCTGGCACCTGGTAGCAAGAAAAGCCCACCCCCTGATGCCAATGATGTGAAAACAGTCCACCAGATCTTTATATTGTAAAGCTGGTACTTATTTAAAATAACCATGAGCTGGACGGCCTCTGTGGATTGCTGTGCCCCTTAAGTACTATAATCAGTGCCACACTGCAGTGGTCCCCCGGCCTATGAATAGCTACTTCCTCAGTAGTTCTTATGTTTCAGGGGCACCTTCTCTACGGAAGATCTTAATTTGCTCATGAGTAACTGGGAGAGAGGGCAGGCCAGATTTAAGTTAGCCCTTCCTCTGATGAGTTATTCCAGCTCCTATGGCTAGTCCATTCTGCCGTGGGGGAGGGTGAGAATTATGTTCTCCTCTGAGTTTCCTCCTTCTTTTCCTTTTTAGAAAGTGAAGTGAGATTATTTGGAATAGGTCAAGGAGCAGGAACGCACATATTAATGCAGTGGTCTTTAAAGTGTGATTCCCCAAGCCAGCATCATCAAAGTCACCTGGGAATTTACTAGAAGTGGATTTTTTAAAAACCCTAATCTAGACTTACTGTATCCAAGCTGAGGGATGGTTCCCAGCAATCTGATCCCAAGCAAGCTTATTAAAATCTTGTTTTTTTAAACAAGCCTTCCGGGTGATTGTGTTGCAAGCTAAAGATTGAGAAACATTGCTCTAACCAGGAAAGAGAGAGATTCAGGGCCATTCCAGAGTAAGGGACACTGATACAAATTACTGAGGATAGAACTGAGCTGAGGATTGACCGTGTTACATGTCAGTACAAACCTACAGGTTCCGAACCCGCTCTGAGGCCCTGGAGATGTCCCATGTACTCACTGGAAAGGAGTGAAGGAAATGGAGACAGCTTGAGTAAGACAAGTTAGGTTACAAAGGGAACAAAAAAATGACAAGGTTGTAAAGTATAAAAATATGCGTTAGAAATATTTCCGGAAGATTATCTAGCTTCCTATATCTATGACGACTTTGATGTCTCTTTAGAGAAGGACAGTTTTAATTTTTATGACTTTTTATATCGTTTGGTTTCTTTTTTTGATAAACAATGGTAAGAATCATTGTGTTTAGCAAAACTTGTTTTTAATATGTTAATCTTTTATTTCAATGTGTATAACACATTTTTGGTTTTCTTTATTTGTAGTTAAGAACATTCTTTTTTGGTTCTTTAGACTTTTAAGAGTGGGCCTTTCTACATCCTCCTGGTAGGAAATGGGGGATTCTTTTATATCTCTAAAACCTGGCTTATCTCTGGAATGGGGAGGCTCTTATCCTTTTCTTCAAATATAATATAATATAATATAATATAACATAACATAACATAATATATAATATAATATATAATATAATATGTTTTACCACAGGAAAAAAACTAAGAGGAAATTAGTGTGTGTGCCAGATTTAGCAAATAAAAATATAGATTGCATAATTAAATTCAAATCTCAAACAATTTTTTTTGCAGTAGTGTAAGTGTACTCCCTGCAGTATTTGGGACATACTTATATGAAGAATTCATTGTTCACCTGATATTTAATTTTAACAGGCATCCTCTATTTTATCTGACAACTCCAAATTGGTAATAACTCTAAAATTAAAACATCTAAGCATTACAGTCTTTTAAAATTGCTCCAGCTATTATTAACCAAACGATTGAAGAGAAGAGTTATCATCTTGGATAAGACTGGCCGTGGGGTATGTGCAGTTTTAGGTGCCCTGAAGGAAATGCCACCTTTTTCCTTCCTTCTCCAGAAATCACACTGGAATTCAGTGAATGAGAGTGATAGACTTATAGAGATAATCTTGAAGATAGTCTACATTTTTCTTACAATATAATTTTTCAATAGGTAATATATGCACACCTCTTTTTTTCTCTCTCTTAGATTTTCTACATTTAAGAAACCTATTAATGTATTTTTAAGAACTGTGGTCAAATACAAGTAAAAGTCACCATCTTAACTATTTTGAGGTGTACAGTTCAGAGGCGCTAAGCACATTCACACGGTTGTGCAAACACTCATCTCCAGAACTCTTTTCCTGTTGCAAGTGGGTGTTATTCTGATTTAATGACTATAGCTCTGTACTCATTACACAAAAACTTCCGTTTCCCTATTCCCCTTCCCTTCCCAGTCCCTGGCAACCTCATCTACTTTCCGTCTTTGTGAATTTCACTACTCTAGCTAATTCACATAAGTGGAGTAATACAGTATTTGTCTGTTTGTGACTGGCTTACTTCACTTTGCATAATGTCATTAAGGTTCATCCATGTTGTAGCATGTGTCACCATTTCTTTTCTTTTTAAGGCTGAATAACATTCCATTCCACATTTTATTTATCCATTCATCCATTGATGCATACTTGGGTTGCTAATACTTTTGGCTATTTTGAGTAATGCTCTTACGAACATAGTTGTAAAAATATCTCTTTGAGATCCTGCTTTCAATTTTTTGGGGTCTATACCCAAAGTGAGCTTGTTGGATAATACGGTAATTCTGTTTAATTTTTTGAGGTACCTCCATACTGTTTTCCATAGCAGCTGTACCATTTTACATTTCAACCAATAGTACATGCATGTTCTAATTTCTCCACATCTTCACCAGCACTTGTTAATAATTTGTGTTTATTTCCAGTAGCCATCCTAACGAGTGTGAGGTGGAATCTTCTAATATTTAAAGAATAAGTCACTGAAAAATATAATACTTCATTATTGGTAACATTATTTGATTCAGGTACATGGCTATGATGTTACATGGTGGTTGAGAACTGCTATTTTATTCTGTGATGCTAGGTTTGCAGAAATTACACCAGGATTAGGATGGAGACACTGGGTAACTTTACCAAAATATCTCAAGATACACTTAATAGAATAGAATGTATTTTTCATAAAGTCCCAGAATATCAACTGTATTCATATTAAAACAAATACTGAAGACACAGTCCATGTTTGAGTTTGAGTGAATATGTTTTGTCTAGAATACCACCCTTCCCCCCATGACAATGTGGTAGCCTCAAGAGCAGGATTTGTGTGTCAAAGCATTTGTTCAGCCTGTATTTCGTGAGCATCTGCTACATGACAGGCAACACATTTGTTGTTGAGGACACAAAGAAGAATCAGCACATTTAGATTCTGTTCATTGCTTATCAGGCACAATGACGAGCAGGTTTTATCATCTTAGAAAAAGCTCTTTGAATATAACTGCATTTTGATATTTTTGGTCTTTTGTTCTATGGTAGTTCAAACAAAATGAGAGTGGACAATATTACCCCTGTATATTTCTTTAAATAGGAATATACTTAAAAATACATTTGTTAACAGTGTTTTGTGCCCCCAGTGTTCCTCAAGAAGATATTCTCATTTTATTGATGAGGAGGCAGAGGGTTCGCATTGTTAAGCGACTTCTATGGGGTTCTAATCTGATTACCTAATGGGGTTGGGAAACAGCTGAGTCATTATAGGCAACATTTTCATTCTTTCCTCTGAGGCATGCTGGCCATTCTGGATAGGAAGTACTTTCTGTGTTCCAACTTTGTAACATGATCCTGTAAAAATTTATAATTGATTCTATGGTTTAAGGCTTATTCTTTCTAAACTGAGTTGCGTATTGGATATAAAAGCAATTTAAATCCCTCACATTTTACTCCTCTTACATTCTTGTTAATCGACATGTAGTATCTATGCATTTGAAAATATTTCAGCTTCATTCAGAACTAATTATTACTTTGTGATTTAATTGAGTATTATCATATATGACATGAAGCAATTATCTATGCAATACCTTCTGAAAATAATTGATCAGTACCTTATTTAATGGAGGTCATTGTTAGAATTTTGAATTTTATGCTTTTAAATGGATCTTGGGGTCAATTCTTTTTAAGATTTTATTTCTGCCTTAACTCAAGAGCCTTCTGCTAACCATTTTGTCCTGCAGTGGTTTCTTTTGAGCTAATTTATTCTGGTTTCTCTGTGCTTTGAGAATTTCAATGGCTAACTTTGCGTGAAACAAGCTTACAGTAGGACCATCTGGTGTATCAAGGTGACCGATTCTGAACTCATTTGATTAAATGTTTCTTTCTGGAGTGTTCTCTGCTCTCTTTGTACACACATAGATATCTTTATCTGGTGTAATATTTTGTGTCTCAGATTTAAGACAAGGTCATTGCTTCTCAATTTTTGTTTCCTTATTTCACAGAATGTGATAAGTATTATTTCATGTACAATTATAAAATTATCCCATAATAAAATCTCTTTTACACTTTGCCCTAACTTAACAGTATTAGTACCAGAAATTTGACACTAAGTTCTTCTTTATTCATCCAAACCACCTAGAAATTCTTGGAAGTGCTAGATCGGATTTTAAGCTGAGTTCTATCAGGATTCGTGCTGTCTCACGTGTCCTCTTTCTGCTTTGCGCCCTGACAGCGCGATGGGAAGCTGAGTGGGTGGGTAAACGGTAGACTGCATTTATGTTTCCAGGAAGGCTGTTTGTTTTGCCTTCTGAGACAGGCAGGATGCAATAAGAGGAAGAGTACTACATGATTAGGCAGATGAGATGCATTTGATGTTTAGTAAGCCCTTTCATCTGTCTCATTTCATTTCTTATTTAAAATATTACGATCTGCTCTGTTCTAACTACCTCACTGCTTATTGTTGCAAGAATAAACAAGGTACAATTTGTGGAAGCTTATTGTAAATTCAAAAGCTGTGTACAGAAATAATCTTGTATGTATTAATTTGGAGAAATAATGTGCTACCTACTAAAGATGAAAGAATTAAAATAATTTACTTTAAATGGTACTTTTACAGTTTCAAAGTGCCTTTACATGTAAGTCTCATTTGAGTATTTTAACACCATTGTGAAGGTAGGAGGAAATGCTGTTATCAGACGTATTCTGTGAATAAGAAAACTCAGTTTTGGTGCTGTGACTGAAGTCACAGGAACGGAGTCTAAGGGTTGAGACCCTGGGGCTACCCTCCAGGCCTGGACCACTGTCACTACCTCTGCTTTCCCTACATGCTCTTGAGCAGGTGTAAGGAAGTCATAGTCCTGGACAGAGCTGACCCACATGTTATCTCCTTTCAGGTGAGCCTTGTAACACAGGTCAAGGTAGAGCTGCTTGTGTGGAAACAAGAGACGAGGGGCTTGGGGACCCTTTCTATTAGCCAATAGTTTCACCCAGGAGCCTTCTCAGTGGAATCTGCCTCTGCCTTTTCCCTATGACCACTGTATAAAAATCAGTAGCTCTTTCCCTACAAAATGCTTGTACCAGCTTCTTGAATCAGGATTTCAAACCTCCTGGTGGCCAAGAATGTATAATAGGAAGTGCTTTAATGGCAGCAATCTGATGGGGGAACGTGTGCTATTTGCATAGCTAGCACATTATTCTTCTGTGAATTGCTCATTTTGGGAGACTGATTTTGTGAGGGGAGTTCATGGAGGAGAAAAGACTTGGTATTACCATGAACTCTTATGTTGTTTGACTCATTTCCCCAAGTAGTTTGTTCTTCAGGACTTTTGAAGGACCTTATGTAAGGCTTATTTGTATAGCTCATGAGGTCTTACACAAGTGTTCTGTAAATATCCCAGTAACCAAATGAATAAAACATAAAGTCCTGGAATAGTTTAATTGTTTATCTTAGAGGCCAGTTTAATAGCAGACTGTACTCTTAATGTATTCATCCATTCAACAGATATCTTTTGAACACCAACAACATGCTAGCCCTGGCTCTAGATACGCAGGATAATGTAGTGAGCAAAAGAGGCTCCTGTCCTCTTGAAGCTTGTGTTTATGTTTCGGTGTATGAAACACAGATATAAACATTTGCTGGGGATTGATAATAGTATTTGTTCTAATTAAAACTTGCTTAAGAAAACGGTCAGTATATTTTATATGTTTATTTTAATAAATGATTCAGATTACATGTTTTAAAGTGACAGACAATAATGAATGTGTGTAGACATATATACACATATTTAGCAGTAGGTTAGATTGTTAAGATTTGGTTCTAACAAATCCTAGGATTGTTAAGGATTTGGCTCTAGAGATCATATAGCTATTATTTTTGTTGATTTTCCCCAGAATTTTGTTGTAGAAAGATTAGTAAAGAATTAGTTGAATTCATATCTAATTTCCGTGTTATACATTTGTCTTTTTTATTTTTTAGTACTTAACAAAAATATCCATCAGATAGGAAGTAGGCACATACTGTGTTTCAGATCACAGTATATCAGTGGGCCAGTTGAAAACATTTTTGCATTTTCTTCTCATTGCAGGACAATCCCACAATTATAACTGGCTAGACATGGCATTTTTTTCATCCTTTCTCTTTTTCCAAAATAAACTCAAAAAAGACCAATAGTAGTCATAGATAAAAAGTGTATACAATTTTTCATAATTTGTTTATGATGTGTGTTCTTTTTTGATATATTCTAACAGATCTAATTTAAAAATCTCATCAAATTGATTTAAAATAGTTTCTTTAGCCTTGATTCCTACTCTTGACAGCCTGGTAGTACAGCAGCTTAGAGCTAAAACTGAAACCAGACGATCTGGTTCAAATCCCAGTCTGGCTTTGTTTGGGGAATGAAAGTGCATACTGGTGTTTGAGTCAGCTCAAAAAAGTTTAACTTTGAGGAAGTAGTAATGCTTTTGTAGCCCAACAGAGCCAGATGGAAGATGAGGCTGCTCACGGCCTCCCAGTGGGTGGCCGGCATCTTTCCTGTTGATGCCATTTTCAGATGCTTTCTCTTGCAGCTACACCTGGAAACAAAATGTTTGCCATTCATCTGTGCAACGGCTGCTTGAGACTTTTAAGTCTGCAAGGTTGTGTACAGTGAGCAGGTCATCACTGTGCTGGGAGCTTAAAATCCAAAGTAAAGAGACAATAGAAAAAGATAAAATATAGGATAAAAATTAGTGGAATCTTCCTGGAGTCAGTTGATATCCATTAACAAAGCTGTAGAATACACAGGTGAAAACAATGAAGTTTTTATAGGCTAAAGAAAAGGAAACTAGAAGGGCAAATGATTAGGCCCTTTTAATCTGTATGTCTGGGCATGGTGCCTTTTATGAGTTGGAAGGACTCCCCGAAGAGCATTACCTGGTAGAGGGAAAAAGAAATGGCTAGAATTTACAGTAATTTTATTTCTGGCTCTCATTCTTTCACTTTCTAAGAAACAATTTCTTTAGTTTTATGATTATGAATTAGAAGTATAAATATACTATTTTTGTAATATTTGCATATATGTTTATATGTAATTTTGACAAGTATACATAAAACTGTAACCTAGACACTGGTTATGGTTCCACCATTGACAGTGTTTGAAACAAAACAAAACAAAATAAAACACTTCCTCTCCTTGCTCTACCCCTAGCCCCATTACTTCTTCCTCTATATTTTATTTTTCACATTGCCACCAGAATCATCTTTCTGGTCATTTTACTTACCAGCTTAGAAACCTTTCTTGGTGGTTCCATAGTTTTTAGAGAACTAATCCTGAACTTCTTGATATACTTTCCAAGTTGATTGGTTGTACATTATGTGTTATGTCTTATAGATGTGGGGTGTGTGTGTGTGTGTGTATTTAAAACTCTGAGAGGTTTGCTCCCTTTTTTCTCAAGGCTTTAGGCAAGATCAGTTATTGATTCCTGAGATGACTGTTACAGAGTCACACTGTTGAGCTCATACCATGTTATTGGCCTCTGATGCTCCCCCATCCTATCCCTACTTCTCTGTCTAGGAGAATCATCTTACTTCCGCTTTAGGGACCAACTTAAATGCCAACTCTTCCAGGAATCCTTCCAGCCTCTACCCCAGAGAACTATTAATATTTTTCCCTATTCCATCACATTTCTGCCATAATCCTCAGAGGAACCCAATACAACCCAGCGTTGTTATATTATCCCACTAGACATGCAAAAAAACAAGAACATTTGACCTATATTCAGGAAAAAGTTTTCAGGTAGAAGGAAATGATAACAGGGGCAGCTTGGATCCACAGAAAAAAAATGAAGAGCACCAGAAATGATAAGTATATGCATAAATACAACTATGATTACTATTGCAACAATAATTATGACTTGAGAGGTGTTTTACTTAGTGGTAAGTATAACAGTATCTCACCTGATTGAGGGGAGAGATGCTGCTATTTGAAGCCTCTCTGCATCCGTAGTGCCTAGAGCAGTGCCACACACATGTTCACTTTGCAGTAAATATTTGACATATTCATGCAGAGGTATGTATATTCAAGAAATATAGCTTCAGTGAATAGGACGGTGAATAAAAGAGGGTTCTTATTCTGACACAGCTCAAAATTTATTATACAAGCAATTGTCTAATCAGAAAAATAGGTGCCACCAGAAAGCCATAATCCATAAGTCCAGGGAGTTCACAAGGAGAAATATACTTATGTACCTTCATATATACCTCTCTGCCTACTTACCTACCTGCTTTTCTATCTAGATAGCAAAATCAATATCGAATATTACCAAATTTTAAGAACAGGTAGATTAGTGATCAAATTAGTAGAGTAGGAACAAATCCTAAAAGCTTGCAGACAGTATTTGATAATATTTTATCTTTGTTTCAAAGTCTCACAGATACAAAGGATGCCCATTATCAGATTCCTTTGTACCCCTTGTCCCATTTTTTAAGCTTTTTAGCTCTTAATATGCCTTTGTGTAGAAGGCAGTAGAAGGCAGTCTTTTCCTACTTGCATTTTTTCCCCACAGATTTTGTATTTACAACAATGTGCCTTAAAGCAAGGGACAGTCTTTTCCTTAATCACTTTAATGATTATTGTATCTTATAAAAATTTATGATGAACTAAGGATATACTCTTTTATTAAAAATGTTTACATGTACAATGATTATGGTGTTTCAGAAAGGCCAAATAACAATTGTGTATCTTTGAGTTTTAAAGTTGTACAACTGCCGACTACTTCTAGCATAAGCAAAGAGGTGATAAGGTCACACAAACTCTCTTGCAGATAACAATGGTAAAAATAGAATAAAAATTAAAAATAAGAAACTACAATTACAGATACTGGGAAGTGTCACAGAGCAGATAGAAACTAGAAAGTAAACTTGAAAAGAGCAAATAGGACTGGAAAAAACAACTGTGACTAAAGGGGGTCAACATGATGAGTTGTGTCATTCTGGCCCAATAGTATCTTTTCCCTGCCATAATTATGTCAAAACTGCAGCTTTGCTGGCTAAAGGTACCAGGGATCAGAAATCAGAGCTGGAAAAAATAGCCACTTTATTAATTCTACTTTTTGTGTCCCAAGAAATCTTTGCATAACTCAAGATCACAAAGATTTTTTCTTCTATAAGTTTTATACCTTTAGCTTTTATATTTAGGGCTATCATTCATTTAGAGTTAATTTTTTAGTCTGGTATGAGGTAAAGAATGTTGTTAATTTTTTCCCTTACAGATTTCCAACTATTCTAGTAGTATTTGCTAAAAAGTTCCTCCCCT